>NC_045553.1:2552643-2630143 GCF_009769535.1 Thamnophis elegans
CCCTTGTGAGTGGATTGTCCAGAACAAGCGGAAAAGGAGGTCGGAAGAATTATTAGAAGTAGCAGCTTCTTGTTTTCTGTTTTTAAAATCTCTCTCTCTCTCTCTCTCTCTCTCTAGGGTTCTGACGTCGACAACGAGGATATGGAGGAGCTTCTGAACGATACCCGGCTTTTGAAAAAGCTCAAAAGAGGTAAAATCAGCGAGAAGGAGTTTGAGAAGACGCTGCTGGGCGGTGGGAAAGGAGGAAGCGGCTCGGATTCTGAAGGATAAAAAGATGATGTGAAAAACGGGGACGTTTCTCAACTAATACGGACTCTCTGGCTGGGGGTGCTGGAATTCCTTAACGTCGACGCTGGATTTCTCCGTGCAAAATGGGGATGATCCAAGCTGCTTCCCTTTTATTCCCACTGGAGGCAGTGCAAAACCAAGTCTGCTGGAAGAATTAAGTCCGTCCAATTCAGTATTGTCTGCCTACAATGGAAGCAGATGTCTTCAAGACATTATTTAACTCCTGCTGTTAAAAAGTCGCAGTTAAAAATACAACCAATTTCGTTGCATTTAAGTCCAATGACAATAAAGATTATACTTATACTAAAAAAAGTGAAGAAATCTCCAAGAAAAAAGGTTAATTCAAATACAGCTCGGTGACATATTTTTACCAGCACGTGAATTCAATGGACCCAACTTAGTTTTGACTTCGTGGCCTTCTTACTTTTTGGAAAATGCATTTTAAATGGCATTCTACTGCAGCCTATCTCAGGTGTTCTGACCGAGGCTTCCCAAGAGCCTGAAGCCAACTCCTTATCCCGATAAAAAACCCTTTAATTGACTGTGAATTCTGCTCATTCACATCCAGCAAACGTCTTTCAAGGGAGGATTTACAGTCACAGACCTTATCTGGCTTGGAGAACTGCCAGGCGGAGATCTGCAGAACTTGGCAAGGAGTCTCGGAGTGTCAGGAACCAATGAAGCGAACTAATGGTCTCCTGCAAGCTCCACTCCCCTGTCGCTCCTCTTTTGTTTCCGCTGGGAGGGGCCATTCACCGTCCACCTGTGGCCTTATTCCCAAGTCGACCCCTGTTCTTTAGCTGTTCCCTTCGTCTGGCAACTCTGAGCATGTGCACACTGGGAACAGGCTCCAGCTGTTCTTCTGCCTCACTGATATCTGACTCTGAAGGCAGTTGATAACTGTCAGACGGCCCTGGCCCCCTCTCTCCCTCCGACAGAGCCCTCATCAGAGCCTTCCCCAGACTCCAGGACTGGCCCATCTTCCTCCCCAACCTCCTCACTGTCCGAATCTACCAGCTCCACTGGCAGGCCACGCCACCTGGTCAACAGGTGGACTAGAAAATATATGAAATATATGACAAAACCTTGGTTTTCCTTCTGAGTGGATTTATTCCAATAATTTACTTTTTGGTCGGCGAGCTTTTTTGTTTTTGTTTGTATAAATGGCTATCTTTAAAAAAAAAAAATTATCCGCAAAATAAATTGGCAAATGTTCAGGAAGTTCCCTGCTTTTATGTTTACATTTACTGCCTGCAATCCACACGCGCCGGCAGGCCCTCTACAAATAGAGTTTAATCAGCTCGTCGCTCACAGCCGAAGGGGTCAAGACCCCGAGATCCGTAAAGAGCAGCGTGATCAACGACGGGGACGTATAATCGATCCAAGGATGTTCGACCAGGAGAGGCTTCTGTGTCTTCAGCGTATCTGCTTTGTACTGCGGAGAACGAAAGAAATGATCTGAGTTACGAAATGTCGGGGGAGATTCTCAAGCCATCCAAATCGTGGTTGTCCCGAAAGATGCTTTTTTATTTTATTTTCAAGAGGCAACTGGGCTTTCTGGTTGTTGTTTTTTTCCTTTGAAGAGGTTTCGCTTCTCATCCAAGAAGCTTCTTCAGTTCTCAGTTCAGTTCTTCTTCAGAGCCGAAGAAGCTTCTCGGATGAGAAGTGAAACCTCTTCAAAAAAAAAAAACCTCAGAAAGTCCAGTTACCATTATTGGAGAGAGGCAGCTTTGGTTAGCTTCTTGAAACTGATCCCCCATACACACTTCTGTCCCTGCCATACAGGTAGTCCTTGACTTACAACATTTTGTTTAGTGACCTGTTCTGACCCCCTCCTCCGTCCAGTAACGAATGCCGAGACAAGCTTAACTGGGATGTACTTTATTAGCAAGAAACCAAAACCTCGGTGGTTGAAAGCCAAGCATAAAAAACAGATAAGGACCTTGGCAGCAACTCAGACAAGCCTTGGCAGCAATCCAGCCTGCCAAGATAGTTACAAAAGTTCTCCAACTTTTAGTCAATGCGTTGACTTGTGCAAGAGGGTCGTGTGCACAAGCAGTCTTTTTATAGTCTGGAGAGGAGCCTAATGACCACCAGCTGAGTGCAATCACCTCCTGTAACTGCAACTGTTCCTGATGCCTAATAGCTCTTCGGTGCCGGGCATCCAGGAACAACTCACTACTGGCTTCCGGCTCACTCTCCCTTGTCTCCTCCCCACTGGTCCAAGGCTCAGGCGCCTCCTGATGGCCAACCAGCCTCTCTGGGCCCTGCTCGGAGTCAGAACCCTGTCCAGGGTCCTCCAGAGCCGACTCATAGGGCCCCTCGCTGTCGGAGTCTGGTGGCAGCTCCAACGGCTCCTGCTGGGCCACAACAGTGACCGTTAAAGGTTACGAAGTCATTGGAAAAAAGGGGCACGACTGTTTTTCCCACAAGGGTTGAAGCATGGTCCCGTGATCAAATTTTGGGCATTTGGCAACTGACTCGTATTTATGACAGTCGCAGTGTCCCGACAAGGTCAGGTGATCCCCTTTTGCGACATTCCGACAAGCAGAGTCAGGGGGGGAGCCAGATTCACTTAACAACCGTGTGACTAACTTAACAACGGCGGCGATTCTCTTAACAATTGGAAAGGAAGGTCATACAACGCAGCAAAGCTTACTTGACCACTGTCTCGCTTAACAACAGAGCTTTGCGGCTCCATCGTAGGTTGAAGAGTACCTGTATTCAAGCTGAATTACAGGTAGTCCTCGGTTTGCAACCAATCGCTTAGTGAGCGAAGTTACAACAGCGGAGAAAAATACCAATTCTCAGATAATGAAGGCCAACCTTTCCAGCCGGCTACAGGTTCTGTTTCAACCAAGAAGTTAATTAGGGTTCCTACGGATGCCCTGATTAAATCATGAGCCTTGACCCAAGCTTCAAAAGAAATCTAGCTATTTATTGGAAGCAACATGTTGAACACCTGCCCAAGTGAAGCCAGCTCTGACCCCACGTAATTTACGTCCCAACTATGACCCTGTTCCCCCCCTCCTCCCAGGGTGTGTCATAAATCACATTCTCCAACCGGAGCACTTTCGCCAGGCTGCAGAGATCACGCCCCTCCGGCTGTTTCAGATAGCCCGGGAGACAGCCTTGAGAAAGGTATGCGTGGAATGTGCTTCTGGTTGTGGCTGCTGTGCTGCTCCATCAATTCCCCCCCCCTCCTGCCTATGGCAACTCAAGAGCAGGCCAGGGATGCTTTACGACTTGGCATTCTCTTACCTTAAATTTATCCGGGACATCCTGCTGGTTCAGAGGAAAGAGCCGTACAAACTTGAAACTCTCGGCGACCACGTAGAAGGGTTTGTTTTGCGCTTTGGCGCAGACCGCCATTTGGTTGGTCCCAATCTGAAGACGACGTTAAGCAGGGGGGAAGAAGATGTACAATGGTTAGGACAGGCCCTAGGAAGCAGCAATGTGACTCGCTGGAATTTTCTGAACAGAAGTGGAAGAGGTGAGTTCTTAGGCACGAACGTTGGCTGGGTGATTGTGGGCCAATCACCAGGAGGAGGTGAATTCTAGCCTCGCCTTAGGCATGAAAGCCAGCTGGGTGCTGTTGAGCCAATCAGCAGGAGACAGTGAATTCCAGTCCTGCTTTAGGCATGAAAAGTTGGCTGGGTGATTGCGTGTCCATCAACTAGCTTTGTCCTCACAGGTTAAAAACCTGTGCTAAGCCAGAATGCAAAAGGGAGAATTTGGACACACAAACACAAATCATTTGGGAAGTCGCTGCACAATTGACAAACCCTCCTTACCTTGTTGATGATCCCGCCATTTTCGACAACGCCTTCCGCACCCACGATCACCAAATCAACCCTTTCCATGATGTACCTTTGAAGAGAGACAGAAAAAGGGGGCTCTTTGTCCATGTGCTGACTTAGGCTTCCCAAAAGCTAAAAAGCCGACTCCTCGTCCCAAAAAAAAAACCACACCCTTTTATTTAGGTTAAAGGGAATTCCTCTCCAGCAAAGTCTTTCAAGAGATTTCACAACTACAGACCTTTATCGGGCTTGGAAAGCTGCCAGGCCGATATCTTCCAAACGCCAGGCTGTAGCAGCAATTACTTGGCAAGAAATCAGGAACAGGTCTTCCCCCTAATGAATTGAACTAATTGCCCCCTGCAAACTCCACTCCCCTTTTGCTCCTCTTTTATACCCTATGGGAGGGGCCATTCACCGTCCACCTGTGTCTTTACTCCTGAGTTGGCCCTTGTTCCTTAGCTGTTCCTTTCTCCTGGCAGCTCACATGGGGAACAGGCTCCAGTTGTTCTTCTGCCTCACTGATGTCTGACTTCGAAGGCAGCTGATAACTGGCAGACAGCCCTGGCCCCCTCTCTGCCCCCGACACAAAGCCCTCATCAGAGCCTTCCCCAGACTCCAGGACTGGCCCAGGTTCCTCCCCAACCCTCCTCACTGTCTTGAGGCTGCCACCAGCTGTGCTGGCCGCTGGCGGGCTACAACATTCAGAATCCTATGCCAAAAGCTCCCCTCCCTCCTTTTATTGTTCTTTTATTATCGTTGCCTCCCTGCTTTCATCCCGTTGCTTGTGCTCTGGATTTCCTACAATGGATCAGATCAGACAGCAAGTCGGGTCTCTTCCCAAACTCAATAATTCTGCACTGGCTTTGTGTTGTTCTTTAACTGAGTGCCCTATGATAAGGGAAGCGTTGAGTTGAGATCACAGTTGGAATGTCTTCTGCCAGAGCGGCAGTTGAACTGTGAAACACCCGCTTGTGAGTGTCACATGGGGAACAGGCTCCAGCTGTTCTTCTGCCTCACTGATGTCTAACTCCAAAGGCAGCTGATAACTGGCAGATGGCCCTGGCCCCCCTCTCTGCCTCCGACACAGAGCCCTCCTCAGAGCCTTCCCCAGACTCCAGGACTGGCCCAGGTTCCTCCCCAACCTCCTCACTGTTCGAATCTGTTGCCACCTCAATTACAGTCAAAGCTTACATCAATCTGCTATCTCCTCCAGTATTAACAAGTCTTGGTTTTATGCAATGCGTTTTGGCAGACACGATTGTCGTATGCCACTTTTCCTGTGAATATGCTACTTTGCTCTGTTTTAATTCACCCAATGGAATCTCCCTAAAATGGCTTTTATCTCCTGTTGCTTGGGGAAATTGCCAATATTAACCCATCAGACTTACCCTACAGCAGCATCTAGAATTGTGGTGACAGGAATTCCGAGATTCTTGAGGGCTTCTGCCATCTTCTGCCTGTGTTAAAAGTTAGGACACGCAGATTAAAACGAGTCCATTTCATAAGAAACATCGCTTGGGATCCTACAGCCTGCCTTTTATTAAACAAAGGAAATGATTAAAACAAATTTGAAATGGGAAGTCCCTTGGTTACTCCTCCTATTTTTAAAACAGCTTTTTATTCGTTTTACAAAAAAAAAAAAGCCACCGAGCTGGGTGGTCTGCTCAAAAATCACAGGCTCTGGGGCCGCACGTGGCCTCTGCTGCAGCTCCCTGTCGCTCAAAATATGCATCACAACCGCCAATGGGTCACACCTGCCAGCGCGCGATTTATTGAGCTTTTCAACCCCCAGTACGTCAACCATGGATAAACCCAAGAAAAGTTGCCGATCCCTAGGCTACGGATTTCAAATCCAAAATCCCCTTCAGACAACCTCACCAAGAGAAAGAAAGACTTTTCTAACTTTTTCTAAGGAGGGGAATTTTTTTCTTCTTTTACTTGCCCTGCTCGATCTGGCTGCGATTCCGTGACGTAGACGCTGAAACGTTTCTTGGCCTGTGCAGCTGCTTCCAACACTCGGAGAACCACTTTTGAGTAAGCGTGAGTCAGTATTTTCTGGAAAGACAACCCAAATGTTTCCATTTGTGGCTTACGCTATCAGCCCCCAGCCCCTTTTCTGTTGGGGGTCAAGGAATCAGGAAGAGCTCTTCTCATGCAATGGAACAAGTGGGAGAAATATAGGAAAAGAATGAAAATATTACATCCCCCAGCACCGGCTGGCTAAATGACGTATTTATTCCAGATTATTTTTATAGCTGCCTTCAAAACAAAAGTCCCATCACAGTCTTGGTAAACAAATAGGTTCCACCACAAAACCGCGGTCGACTAAAGCGCGCTCGACGAAACCGCGTACCTGACGTCATCACAGCGCGACGAAAAAAGCACGCTGTGAGCGGTAAAGCTAAGATTAACGCGTAAACCTAAACCTAACCCCCCCAAACCTAACCCTAAACCTAACCCTTAACCTAACGCTAAACCTAACGCTAACCCTTAACCTAACCCTAACCCTAACGCTTAACGTAACCCTAAACCTAACCCTTACCTTTACATGAATCGGCTTGCTTTAAAACCGCTTTTTAAAGCGCCCTTTTTTCTCCGCGGTCGTTCTTGTCGCGCTGCTGATGACGTCAGCGACGCGCTTTAATCGGGCGCGCTTCAGTGGACCGCGGTTTTGTCGTGCCACAAACAAATAATGACAGATTAAATAAATTAGATGATCCAAGATCGCCTGTGTTATATTGACAACTGTCTTGAGAGACCGCCTCCTGCCAATTACCTCCCATAGACCCATTAGATCCCACAGATTAGTCCTCCTCCGAATTCCATCTGCTGGCCAATGCCGGCTGTCGACCAACCGGAGGAGGGCCTTCTCTGTGGCTGCTCCGGCCCTTTGGAACGAGCTCCCCGTGGAGATTCGGACCCTCGCCACCCTTCAGGTGTTCCGGACAGCCGTTAAGGCCTGGCTGTCCCAGCAAGCCTGGGGTTGAGTTCCCCCCACTACTCGAATTTGCTGTGCTTTTTTAAATTGTTGTATCACTGTCCTGTTTGTCTTACTTTCTGTATTTGTTTTTTCCCCTTCCCCTAGTTTTTGTTCAGCCGCCCTGAGTCCCTTCGGGGAATAGGGCGGCTTACAAATCGAATAAATACCAAATTATTTAAGAATGTTACAAGAACATTATATAAGAATGTTCTTTCTGCGCCAGCTCGGGAAGCTCAGACTGCCGAAGGAGCTGCGGATTCTGTTCTACAGAGGAAGGATTGAGTCTCTCATCTGCACCTCCATCACTGTCTGGTTTGGCTCTGCAACCCAACAAGACAGAGACTTCAGAGGAGGATCAGAACGGCAGAAAGAAACAATGGCTGTCAACCTGCCTTCCATTGAGGACCTGCGCACTGCACGAGTCAAAAAGAGGGCCAGGAAAATTTCTACAGACCCTTCGCACCCTGGACATCAATTGTTTCAACTCCTACCCTCAAAACGACACTATAGAGCACTGCACATCAAGATAATTAAACACAGGGACAGTTTTCCCCCGAACGCCATCACTCTGCTAAAGAAATAATTCCCTCAGCACTGTCAAATTATTCACTAAGGCTGCATTACTATTACTATTAGTCTTCTCATCAGTCCTATCACCCATCTTCTCCCACTGATGACTGCAGGACTGTAACTTTGCGGCTTGTATTCTTACAATTTATATGGATATTGATTGTTTTCTGATTGCTTATTTCTACCATGATACTGGCTATCATTTAAGTGCTGTTCCTTATGATTTTTGATGAATGCATCTTGTCTTTTTATGTACACCGCGAGCATCTGCACCAAAGACAAATTCCTTGTGTGTCCAATCACATTTGGCCAATAAAGGATTCTATTCTAGTCTACTGAAGAACAGGAAGGGGGAAAAAAGATCTTTTACATTGGGCCTTCAGGCCTGCCACATTTTCTGCTGTGGGAAAATGGGAGGGGGGATTATAGAGAGTATGGGTAATATGTAGCCATAACAACATTCCTTCTCAGAAAATCAAGGTCATCTGGCCCTGCAGCTGTGATGTTTTGACTGGGAGGCATTGCCAGTGTTGGACGGTGCTTGATTGGACCATGGGATGGACATGTGGGTGCTGGGCAGAGACCTGAATGTTCATTTGGGTGGGAAAAACCTGGAAGCTTTCGGATTCGGGTTTTCCCAGATGTGCCAATATGACATCTCTAATAAAGTGGAACTTTGAGGAACTTCAAGCCTCCTTTTTCGTTGGGGGTGTCCCTTGGAACCCTGATAACAGGAAGGAAAAAAATACTAAACGTAAAACCCGTATTACTCACACCGCCGTCTTTCACAAAGTTGTGACAAAGCTTGGCGATTTTCTTCCTCGAAAGAGAAATCTGCTGAAGAAAGACCTCTCCTCTTTCAATCATGATGTCTTTGCATTTGGAGTAGTCCTGGGGAACAAAAGCGGGAAACAGCGAGATTGAAAGATGATACAGAAGATTAAAGAAACAAGTCAAAACCTGCGTTGGGTAAAAACAAACAGCATCTTTACCCAGGTGAGTGAGGGAGTGGTGGGTTCACAAAAATTCTTACCCCCCTCAAAATGCGTGGAAACTTAACTCTGCATTGTAACACGTAAAAATAAAAGCTGTACAAGGAGCCCTTCGACTTTTCATATTTGCCAAGATCGATCCCTGACATTTTGTACTGTTTCAAGCGTTTGGGAAAAAATCCATTTTTTATCAGAGCGACATTATTCTTGAAGCCACATTCAGCACTTTTTAACGTTAAAAAACCAGAGGTGGCTTCCTACCAGTTCGCACCCATTCGGTAGAACCGGTTCGTCAAATCTACCGAGCCGGTTAGAAGAGGTTCCACCAGTGGACCCGGAAAGCAGGCCACACCTACAGAAGAGGTTCCAAAAATTTTTGAAACCCACCACTGCCACCCCCACACAGAGACAGACAGACTGACACAGAGAGAGAGAGAGAAAGAGAAAGAAAGGAAGAAATAAAAAAAGAAAAAAGAAAGAAAAAGAGAGAGATGAAAGAAAAAAAGAAAAAAGGAACAAAGAGACAAAAGGAAGGAGAGAGAGAAAGAAAGAAAGAAAGAAAGAAAGAAAGAAAGAAAGAAAGAAAGAAAGAAAGAAAGAAAACATGGCTGGCAAGCCACACCCACCAGGTCACATGGCCGGCAAGCCACTCCCACAAAGGAGGCCACACCCACAGAGTAGGTTCCAAATTTTTTTGAAACCCACCACTGATTAAAACATTCGGAAGTTGGGTGACGAATATTTACATGAAAGAGATGAGGGAAACTCACCGGGTTTTCCAAAGAGGTGAGACTGATGAATCTTAAGAACAGCTCTCCCCCGGAAGAAATGGCTACGGAGGAATCGACGCGAGAGAGCGTTTCAATAGCCTGTTTTAGATTGGCTCTCAGTCCTTGGATGGTTTCACCTGAGGGAATAAAAAGGTTAAAGAAAGCTGCTATGAACAAAAAAGTTGTTATTCTACACTCAGTTTTTACAACTTCCATCTTAGGAGTATAGAATACTAGCTGGATACCTGTGCATCACAACAAAACTATGTGTTCGGGCTATGCAGGAGAAATTTGGTTCACAATCCGTTGGCTCAGTGGCTGTCGGTGATTGAAACACATAAGAGAATATTGCTCCCGCTGCCTTGAGTCCGGAATCAGTTTTATAGGTGGAAAGCATAGACATTTTGGTGAGGTACCGCCGTTTAGTACTGTAAGGAGCCCCAGACCGCTCCTGAGGGAAGGAGTGGAATGTCTGCCAGTTTGAACTGAGGTAACGGAATGTGAGGCAACTGGCAGTTGGAACAGAGTTCTTTTCAGGTGGGGAGGGGGAGTAGAACGCCTTAGCATCAGAGTGTGTTAAATACTGTATAAGAAATACTAATGAGCTGATGATCATTTTAAAAAATCCTTTCTTAGCGAGCAGCTAGATGCCAAGAGGAACATACACGCCAAATTTCAAGTTTGTAGGCTTTACAATTCTGGAGATTTTATGATGACTGAGTGGGCTTTTATATAGAGAGAGATAACCTGAGGCAGGAAGCTGGGAAGTCATAAAAGTTAACTCAAGAGGGGAACACACTCTCACTTCCTGTAAGTTCATGTGTTAACTTCCAGATCAGCGATTTTGACCCCAGAAATGAGTAATAGAGCTTTACAAAGAATATTTCGTCTTATTTTACAGTTCAGATAGGATTAAGACAAAAGCCAAAGCATTTAGCACAAATCCAGCTAGCGAACTGAGATACCAAGATCCATATCCTACAATGTGACTTATTTTATATCAATTATGATTTAGGACTAGGATTTCTAAATAGAATTTTAGCATAATTCCACCCTCCGGTGATTTACTATCTATCTGCCAGAACAGTCACACCATACAAAGCCAAGGCATTTTGTACCTTTGTCCCTCTTCAGGAATTCCAGTAAGACCCGGATGGCAGCCACTGCAGAGGCAACATCTGGATCCTGCCTCATCTGGGTGTTAAAGGCATCGACTAACTCTACAGAGGTGGAACAGAAAAAGTAAACCTAATTAGAAATCCCGAAGCTTACAAAAGATCTCCTTTTGCATTTTATAGACTGAAAACATTTTGCAGTTGTGAGACTCTTCCAAAGGGAATATTTAGCATTTATTCCACACCTTCTCACTTACTTGCATCATAGGCCATAGTGTTTGGACCACTTTCAGAAAAGTAATGTTTTTAGAGAGAGCTAGGATAGATAGATAGATAGATAGATAGATAGATAGATAGATAGATAGATAGATAGATAGATAGATAGATAGATAGATAGATAGATAGATAGATAGATAGATAGATAGATAGATAGATTAGATAGATAGATAGATAGATAGATAGATAGATAGATAGATAGATAGATGAGTGGATGGGTGAATAGAGGTGGATGGATGGGTGGGTGGGTAGATGGATGGATGGACAGATGAATAGACAAGAGAGACAGATGATGGATGGAAGAAAGATGGCTAGATAGGTAGATGCATGAAGGGATAGATGATAAATGGATGGATAGATAGATTGATAGATGAGGTGGGGGTGGAAGGGTGGGTGAGTGGATAGATAGCTAGATGGATGGATGGATAGATGAATAGACAGATGATTGATGGACAGAAGATAGATGGATAGATAGGTAGATGGATGAATGGATAAATAGATGGATAGGTGGATGGATGGATGGATGGATGGATGGATAGATGAATAGACAGATGGATGGACAGAGATGGATACATAGGTAGATGGATGAATGAATGGATGGATGGATAGATGAATAGACAGACAGATGATGGATGAACAGAAGATGGATATAGGTAGATGGATGAATGGATAAATAGATGGATAGATAGGTGGATGGATGGATGGATGGATAGATGAATAGAGAGATGGATGGACAGAAGATGGATAGATAGGTAGATGGATGAATGGATGGATGGATGGATAGATGAATAGACAGACAGATGGTGGATGAACAGAAGATAGATGGATATAGGTAGATGGATGAATGGATAAATGGATGGATGGATGGATAGATGAATAGACAGACAGATGGTGGATGAACAGAAGATAGATGGATATAGGTAGATGGATGAATGGATAAATAGATAGATAGATAGATAGATAGATAGATAGATGGATGGATGGATGGATGGATGGATGGATGGATGGATGGATGGATGAATAGACAGACAGATGATGGGTGGACGGAAGATAGATGGATAGATAGGTAGATGGATGAATGGATAAATAGATGGATAGGTAGATGGATGAATGGATAAATAGATGGATAGATAGGTAGATAGATAGATGGATGGGTAGATGGGTGAGTGGATAGATGAATAGACTGACAGAGAGATGATGGATGGACGGAAGATAGATAGACAGGCGGACAGACAGGACAGACAGGAGGCTCTATAAAGAGGAATAATAATAATAAAATAATTAGGACTCGCCATGCATTTTGCAATGCTAAAGAAACGCCACGGCAGAAGGTTGCTGACCCGAAAGGAAACTCTTCCCACCACACCCTCCAGTCTGCAAGAGACCTGACGCTTCCACCTCTTTAACTCGACCTGTTTAACTTCCAGCTGCGGTTTTCCTTTCCCTCTGCCATCCTTCCCTTTCCCTGCCTCTTTGGCTCCCGGGGGCGAGGGACTCCCGTCTCCCCCAGGAAGGCTAAAAAAAACAACCCCAACCCAGTTCAAAACCGAAATTCAAAACAATGCCCTTTTCGGGGCTCCCCCCCCCCCGTCCGTCCCCCCGGCTCACCCGCTTCGTTCATGGCGGGAATAAACAAGGGAAACTCGCTGCTGCCGCCTGCCCGGAACGTTCGTCGCAAGGCTGCGCCCACCTCGCCGGAAGCCTTTCCCGGTTGCGCTCGTCAGAACAACACACGCGCGCGCGCGGGGGTGGGGGGGACGTCCAAAAAGCAGCACCGGCGTGCCCGTGACGTCACTTTCGGGCGACCCCGGCGGGCCCGTCTGCGCCGCCATGAGCGGGGGTGAGTTTGGGGTTCGAATTCTGGATTTCAACTCGGGGTTGGGCGGAATGCCTCCCGCCTTTTCCCGGCTCCGGGGCCCCTAGAGTTCCTCGGTTGCGGGGAGGCCGGGTTTTTATTCTGAAGCGTGGCCGCCTCTGAGCATGTGCAGAGTGTGGCTTCACGCCCCATAGTAGCGTTCAACATCTGGATGTTCGCAGCAGCTGCTTGGGATGCCTGACTGGATGAAGGCATGGGTGGCTGATACAATACAAATACAAATTACAATTACAATACAAATTACAATTACAAATGCAATACAATACAATACAAATTACAAACACAATACATTACAATACAAATTACAATTACAATTGCAAATACAATACAATACAAATTGGAATTGGAAAATTGGAAAAGTTTATTTATAGGCCGCCCTTTTCCCTGGGGGGACTCATAGGGAAAGGGGATACAAACAATGACACATAAGCACAATACATAATTAAAAGAACACAACATTCATACCATTCGGGTGGGGATGGATTACAATCTTTAGCCCCAGGCCTGACGGGATAGCCAGATTTTAAGGGCTGCGCAGAAGGTCTGGAGGGTGGTGAGGATACGAATCTCCACGGGGAGATTGTTCCAGAGGGTTGGAGCTACAACCAAGAAGGCTCTCCTCCGCGTAGTTGCCAGTCGACACTGGCAGATGGAATCCGGAGGAGGCCTAATCTATGGGATCTAATTGGTCGCGAGGAGGTAATTGGCAGGAGGCGGTCTCTCAAGTATCCAGATCCACTACCATGAAGGGCTTTATAGGTGGCAAGTAGCACCTTGAAGCGCACCCGGAGATCGACAGGTAGCCAGCGCAGCTCGCGGAGGATAGGTGTTATGTGGGTGAACCGAGGTGCAATTGCAATTGCAATTACAAATACAATACAGTACAAAACAATACAAATTACAAATACAATACAATACAATACAAATTACAAATACAATACATTACAATTAGAAATATAATACAATACAATACAAATTACAAATACAATACAATACAAATTACAAATACAATACATTACAAATACAATACAATACAATACAATAATTACAATTACAAATATAAATACAATACAATAGCAGAGTTGGAAGGTCTTCTAGCCCAACCCTCTGCCTAGGCAGGAAACCCTATACCACTTCAGACAGATGGCTATCCAACATCTTCTTAAAGACTTCCAGCGTTGGGGCATTCACAACTTCTGGAGGCAACTTCTGTTCCACTGATTAATTGTTCTCAATGTTAAGAAATTCCTCCTCAGTTCTAAGTTGCTTCTCTCCTTGATTAGTTTCCACCCATTTCTTCTTGTCCTGCCCTCAGGTGCTTTGGAGAATAGCTTGACTCTCTCTTCTTTGTGGCAGCCCCTGAGATATTGGAAGACTGCTATCCTGTCCCCCCTAGTCCTTCTTTCTATTAAACTAGACATACCCAGTTCTGGTCTGGGTCTCGCCTTCTGAATTCTGTGCTTTATCTTCTTTTTGTAGACGACGAGGTGAATCTCCTAGTCATTATCGTTGACGCAAACCCTATCTGGTGGGGCAAACAGGCCTTGTTGGGCTCAGAGGTAAGATATCTTGGGCATAAAGGACCCAACCACAATAGGTTGGGTTTCCACCTAAAGGGATTTCTTTAAATGGGCCATGGTGTGCACAGTGGTTAGAGTGCAGTACTGCAGGCTCTTTCTGCCTGACTGCCAGCTGCCAGCAGTTTGGCAGTTCGAATCCCACCAGGCTCAAGTTTGACTCAGCCTCCTGTCCTTCCGAGGTGGGTCAAATGAGGACCCAGATTGTTGGGGGCAAGAGGCTGACTCTGTAAACCACTGGAAAGCACTGTAAAGTGATATATAAGTCTAAGTGCTAGTGCTAAGTCGGGAGGGAGAGGAAAGATGGATGGAAGATAGGAAAGGAGGGTGGGAGGAAGGAAGATAGGAAGGGAGGGAGATAGGAAAGGAGGAAGATAGAGAGGAAGGGAGAGGAAGGAAGGAAGATAGGGAGGGAGGGAGGAAAGAAGGAAGGAAGGGCCATAGTGGTATAGTGGTTACAATGCAACATTGCTGGCCAACTCTGCCATCTGCCAAGAGTTCAATCCAGTTCAAGGTTGACTCAGCCCTCTGTCCTTCCGAGGTGGGCAAAATGAGGACCCAGATTGTTGGGGACAAGAGGCTGACTCTGTGAACCGTTTAGAGAGGGCTATAAAGCACTGTGAAGCGGTATAAAAGTCTAAGAGCTATTGCTATTTAAACAAATTAATCGTTTCTAATTTTAGGTTTAGGTTTATTAGATTTATATGCCACCCTTCTCCCAAGGACTCAGGGTGGTGTACAACATTAAAAGAAACACATAATACAAAAGTTAAAAATTTTTAAAATAGAATATAAATAGAATTTATTTTATTTTTTACAAATGGGGCTTGAAATGTTATGAATGTTTGGTTCTGATTTGGAAATTTCTAGACTTAGATGATATTTCTCCTCCTCACAGCTTACGTTATCAAAATGCCTGGATGCGGCCATGGTGTTGGGAAACTCGCATTTATTTATGAACCGTAACAACAAACTTGCTGTGATAGCCAGTCATATACACGAAAGGTATTCTGTTTCCCGTTGATCGTTGCTCTAGGAATCTTTTTTTTATTGAAAGATAAGCTCCTGATGCCTAGTTAAGAATTGTACAAGGAATTTTTTTTTAAAAACCCTGAAATTTAATGTAAAACTAAACAGGAAGAAACTAAAGGATATTTTGTTATATTTTTCTTCATGAAATAGAAAGCGATGAATATTTTGCAGTTGTGTGAGTGAATTGCTAAACGGTTAACATCATTTTATTTTCTCTTCTCTCAGCCGTTTCCTGTTTCCTGGAAAAAACTGGGCAGCCCTCGATCTCTTCGGAGAATCCGGGGAGTCAAATATTTCTGGTAGCAAAGATGGAAAATACGAAGTATTAGCCACCATAAATGAAACCATCGCAGAGGAGATAAAGGAACTGATGTCCAATAGTAAGAAGAAGCCAACGGATTTGTTGCGTAGCTTTGGTGTTTCATACTTCTGGTTTTTTTTCCACCAAACATTTTAGGGGTCTGACTTCCCAAAATGTAGTATTGTATTATTAAATCATAGTCGGTTTGACCTGCGTGCTGATATGAAATTGTGGGCCCCTTAAGTCTTGGTTTGAAAATGCTTAGACTAACAGGGTTTTTCAAAACCTCCTTCAATAGGATTCATCTGCCTGCCTCTCTATATCTATATTTTGCTAAGATTGAAAAATAGTGGTATTGACAGTAACCTGTGCAAGTTGGAATGAGTAAAGAATATGCTATTTAATTTCTTTTTATTCCTTTGTGATCGTAGCTGAAGTGAAGGGGCAGCAGACAGAAACTTTGCTGGCTGGATCGCTTGCAAAAGCACTGTGCTGTATCCTTTTTAAAAAAAAGAAAAGTCTCAAAAATGACTTTGCATTTCTGTGTATATACCCATGTTGAGCCTCAGGACCACCTGGCTGAATCCATCTTCTTTTTCAACCTCCTTTTAAATTGTATTGACTTCGAAGAGCTGCTGGTTTTATTCCCACCATTTTATCCCAGGACTGTTTTTATTTTTTCCCCACACTGCTCTAAGTTCTTGTAGGAGAACAAAGCAATCCATTAGTGAAGTATACTTTTTCAAATCATCCTGTTAAAGGTAAAGGTTCCCCTCGCACATATGTGCTAGTCATTCCCGGCTTGAGGGGGCGGTGTTCATCTCCGTTTCAAAGCCGAAGAGCCAGCACTGTCCGAAGACGCCTCCGTGGTCATCTTGCCGGCATGACTCGATGCCAAAGGCACACGGAACGCTGTTCCCTTCCCACCAAAGATGGTTCCTATTTTTCTATTTGCATTTCTGCATGCTTTCGAACTGCTAAGTTGGCAGAAGCTGGGATGAGTAACGGGAGTGCGCTTCGTTATGCGGCGCTAGGGATTCGAACCGCTGAACTGCCGACCTTCTGATTGAAAAGCTAAGCGTCTTAGCCCCCGAGCTATCGCGTCCCTAAATCATCCTGTTATAACTATGTTTTTTTTTCTGTTCAAAAATACAATTCCAATGATTCCTGAATGTCGTGTGCTTCAGATATTCACAGGCTAACCAAAGAAAGTAAAAGTACGTAGACTGATATTATCTATCGGTCCTATTATTGTTAAAACATTGACCCAAGCTCCACTAATCCTTTCTTCTCTGGTTTTGTTTCCACCTCTTGCTCAACATGCAGCCAACCAGGAAATAAAATCCAGGATTTTGGTAAGACATTTGCAAATTCCCTTCCGTATCTTGAAGCCAAATAGCTCCTGCTAAGTATGCGATCTAAATCAAGAAATTCCCGGTTTCTACGGGAAGAAGGAAGGGGAAGGAGAGGAGGAAGGAGGAATGTAGAGAAGGGAGAGAGGGAGAAAGGAAAGGGAAAGGAAGGGAAGATGGAAGGGAGAGAAAAGGAAGGAGAGAGGGTAGGAAGGGAAAAAGGAAGAGTAGGAGCGAAGGAGAGGCAAGGGAAGAAGGAAGGGGAAGGAGAGGAGGAAGGAAGAAAGTAGAGAAGGGAGAGAGGGTGAAAAGAAAGAGGTAAGGAGAGGAGGATGGAAAGGAGAGAAAGAGGAGGAGAGAGGGTAGAGAGGGGAAGAGGAAGAGCGGGAGTAGGAGAAAGGTAAGGGAAGAAGGAAGGGGAAGGAGAGGAGGAAGGAGGAATGTAGAGAAGGGAGAGAGGGAGAAAGGAAAGGGAAAGGAAGGGAAGATGGAAGGGAGAGAAAAGGAAGGAGAGAGGGTAGGAAGGGAAAAAGGAAGAGTAGGAGCGAAGGAGAGGCAAGGGAAGAAGGAAGGGGAAGGAGAGGAGGAAGGAAGAAAGTAGAGAAGGGAGAGAGGGTGAAAAGAAAGGGAAAATAAGGTGGTGTTATAACAGGAGGAAGGGATGGTAAACAAGGCAACCCAAACTGTATATTATAACCTATTAAATGAAATAATAAATGTATAAGAATGATAAATGTTAAAACACTTGTAACCAAATGACATGCTATATGTGATGATGGGCTTTCTTTCTTTCTTTTTTTTCATTGTTGTGGGTATGTGTTGTCTATGTAACAAATATATATATATAAAGAAATTCCCGGTTTCTTTTCCAGGTCATAAAAGCAGCTGAGGATAGTGCATTACAATATATGAATTTCATGAATGTGATCTTCGCAGCCCAGAAACGGGTAACCACCAGAATTTTTATTACAAGATCTGTAATTCCATAAGCACCTGACTTGCATTAATACTGTATTGCTTTCTCTTTGGAGAGTCCTAATTCTCTTTCTCCCTTCCCCCCCATCCCCCAAAGAATATTTTAATAGATGCCTGTGTATTGGACTCCGATTCTGGCCTTTTGCAGCAGGTACAATGTTCGTTTTTATTCTCCCTCATCTTTTATTTCTTGTGGACAAACGTACATTTTTCCTTTATGGTCCTTCCTATACCATTGCAGCTCTGTTCAAAAGGGCCCAGCAGAGATTATACTACCTGAGATTACTCAGGAAACAACAACGGAATGAAAAACTGCTGGTGACCTTTTACCGCTTCACCATAGAGAGTATTTTAATTTACTGCACCCATGTCTGGTTTACCAATTACACCGTGGCAGATAGGACAGCTCTCCAGAGGATCAAGGTCATTGCCCAGAGGATCATAGGTTGACCTCTCCCCTCCTTGGAAGAGCTTTAGCAATAGCAATAGCAGTTAGACTTATATACCGCTTCATAGGGCTTTCAGCCCTCTCTAAGCGGTTTACAGAGTCAGCATATCGCCCCCAACAACAATCCGGGTCCTCATTTTACCCACCTCGGAAGGATGGAAGGCTGAGTCAACCCTGAGTCGGTGAGATTTGAACAGCCGAACTGCAGAACTGCAGTCAGCTGAAGTAGCCTGCAGTGCTGCATTTAACCACTGCGCCACCTCGGCTCTTCCCGCTGCCTTAAGAAAGTTCAAAATATTCTTTCTGCGGTGAGAAGCTCTCTGTATCTGGTTACATCCTGTTTTTGTTCTAGAAAGAGAACAAAAGAGAGGTGTACTACAGTTAAAACCTTTGAATGCATTAAAAGAGGAAAGGGTAATTCAAACCTGGTTTCAGTATGGACAGTTACAGGCCAGATGGGAAAAAGGCCAGAAAATTGGTATTATGCAAAATGAGGATAACTTAGTAAAACAAATTAGGGACCAGAGTCAAATGCACATGAAAAGGTTATATAATATATTGATAGAAATAGATTCTGAAACAGAGCTAGTTAAAGACTGTATGATAAAATGGGCACGAAATTTTGAAGGACCAATAATGATGGAAACATGGGAAAAGATATGGGTAAGAAATGTAAAATTTATGCAAGCCCCAAATTTGAGAGAGAATTTTTACAAGATGTTTTACAGATGGCATTTAGATCCTAAAAAAAATTAGCTTGTATGTATCCGAATTTGCAACCGAAATGCTGGAGATGTGATTGCGCTGATGCTACGTATTGTCATATATGGTGGACTTGTAAAAAAGTCAAAGCATTTTGGATAAAAATATGGTGGATTATTCAAAATATTCTTAAAAAGAAGAAGGTTCAAAATATTCTTAAAGATCCATCTCATCCTGGGCACCCTTTTGTTTTTTTGAACTATTACCATCTGGCAGCTGGTACAGGGCAATAAAAAACAAGGACAATTAGGCTGAAAAACAGCTTCTATCCCAGAGCAGTAACTATATTGAATTCTACGATATAGTGCAAGGTTTTCAGTTTCAATTATATAGAATGTAAAGGATGTGCGTGGTTTTATTCTGATAGTTATCATGTACACTGAAGATGGCATTTAATTTCGTTGTACGATGTGCAACGACAATAAACTGAACTAAACTTAAACATTTTACTTCCAACTCAGTGTCCGGAGTTTATTCCTTCATCCTGGAATACTGCAAGCTAAGCAGAAGCTCCAGCTCTGAGCCTCAGATAATAATTTTGGACTTTGTTTACAGGGATTGTCCCAAAGGTGCTTTTTTGTCCCCAAGAGGCAACTGGACTTTCTGGTTTTTCTTTGGAGACTTTTCGATTCTTGTCCAAGGAGCTTCTTCAGCTCTGAAGAAGAACTGAACGGAGAACTGAAGAAGCTTCTTGGATGAGAAGCAAAACGTCTTTGGAAAAAAAAAACAGACAGTTCAGTTGCCTCTTGAAAAAAGCACCTTTGGGACAACCCTGAGCTGGATGACTTGAGAATCTGCATAGATGGTTGGAGGGGTTTGTTTGCTATTTATTAAGGATAATATTCTACTTTCTAGGCCTGTGATATAACGGGAGGAATCTACTTGAAAATTCCATACAAACCCTCGCTTCTTCAGTATTTGCTGGTGAGTTCTGTTTTTCTAGCCACTTCGCTTTAGTTTCTTTGGTTTGTAGAAGTCTGGGAAAATTCCACCAAAACTTTAATGTAGGGGACTGGAGGCTAAAACATACGATGAACGGTTGCAGGAACTGGGCATGTCTAGTTTAATGAAAAGAAGGACCAGGGGAGACATGATAGCAGTCTTCCAATATCTCAGGGGCTGCCCCAAAGAAGAGGGAGTCAAGCTATTCTCCAAGGCCCCTGAGGGCAGAACAAGAAGCAATGGGTGGAAACTAATTAAGGAGAGAAGTAACCTAGAACTAAGGAGAAATTTCCTGACAGTGAGAACAATTAACCAGTGGAACAACTTGCCTCCAGAAGTTGTGAATGCTCCAACACTGGAAGTTTGACTAACACATAGACTATAACACAGTTCTTACCCTTACACAATTTTGTCTTAATCACATCCCTTTTAAAAAATTACAGTGGGTTTATCTGCCGGATCAGGATCAGAGATCCCAGCTGATCCTCCCTCCGCCCGTTCACGTGGATTACCGTGCTGCCTGCTTCTGCCACAGGAATCTGATTGAAATTGGCTACGTCTGCTCTGTGTGTTTGTCAAGTAAGGATTAAGGCTTTCCTGGGCTTTGAATTGATTTGTGGGCTCTCAAGACAGTCGTTCTGAAAGTGTTATTTTTATTTTTGTTTTTATTCTTTACAGTATTTTGCAGCTTCAGTCCAATTTGCACCACTTGCGAGTAAGTATGCTCGAGAAATCCTTTTGTAAGTGACCAAACACTGCCAGTTCTGAAATCACTATTTCAAAATATAAGATACAAAATTATGTAAACTCTGTTTCCAGAAACACTGAAATCTTTGTCCCAATTTGCTGTTTTTCCTGCTGCTTTTTGTCTCGATTCTACCAACTCTTGTCTAGATCGTTCTTCCCTCCCTCCCTCCCTCTTTCTTTCCTTCTCTTTCTTTGCTTCCTTCTTTCTTTCCTTCTTTCTTTCTTTCTTTCCTTCTTTCTTTCTTTCCTTTTTTCTTTCTTTCCTTCCTTCTCTTTTTTCTTTCTTTCTTTCCTTTTCTTCTTTCTTTCCTTCTTTCCTTTCCTTCTTTTCTTTCTTCTTTCTTTCTTTCTTTCCTTCTCTTTATTTCTTTCTTTCCTTCTCTTTCTTTCCTTCTTTCCTTCCTTCATTCCTTTCTTCCTTTCCTTCCTTCCTTCTCTTTTTTCTTTCTTTCCTTCTCTTTCTTTCCTTCCTTCTTTCTTTCTTGCCTTCTTTCCTTCTCTTTCTTTCTTTTCTTCTTTCCTTCTCTTTCTTTCTTTCCTTCTCTTTCTTTCCTTCTTTCCTTCTTTCCTTCTCTTTCTTTCCTTCTTTCCTTCTCTTTATTTCTTTCTTTCCTTCCTTCTCTTTTTTCTTTCTTTCTTTCCTTTTCTTTCTTTGCTTCTTTTTTTTCTTTCTTTCCTTCTCTTTTTTCTTTTTTTCTTTCTTTCCTTCCTTCCCTTCCTTCCTTCCTTTCTTAATTTCTTTTCTTTCTTTTCCTTCCTTCCTGCCTGCGCAGTGCTTAGAGTGCAGCATTGCAGACTAACTCTGCCCACAGCCAGGAGTTCGATCCTGACCAGCTCTAGGTTGACTCAGCCTTCCATCCTTACGAGGCTGGTAAAATGAGGACCCAAATTCCTGGGGGCAAGATGTTGACTCTGCAAAGCGCTTAGAGAGGGCTGTAAAAAGCACTGTGAAGCGGTCTATAAGACTAAGTGCTGCGTTGGGTCAATTGGTATAGTGTAACTCTAGCAATTCCAAAATGCTGATTTTATTTTTTTTATTGCTTGTCGGGGCGGACAGAATGTATCAACCCCTTGCAGAAATTCACTTTTTTCCCCCCTGACTGTTTCCTTTTATTCCAGAACCGCTTTCAAGATTTCGCTGCCGGCTGTCATGAAGTCTAAGAAAAAGAAATTAAAGGTCATGATGTAGCTGCATTATCGCTTTCTCTCGCTCCTCTGCATGGAATCCTCTCTCCCAGATTGCAACTGGAAAGCTACAAAAGTGGAGTGCCGGGAAAACCAAAACGTATTTTCGAAACGATCAACAAAGGGCTAAACATTTCCAGCCAGTGCATACATTGTCCAGAACACTGTACTAAACGCGTTTACAAAACCAGGTTTCTGCCACTGGTTTAAACCAACACCTGAAATCAGAGCAAGGAAATAAACAAAGTTGGTATGTAAAACCCATTTCATGTATTTGTAGGTAGAGAAATCGAACTGGTTTAAGTCTTGACACCTTAGTTCCAAACAAATCTTTTATTTAAATTAAAATTGTGGTGGATTGACATTTCAGGGCTCCTGGGCTGGTCCCTGCAGAAGCTGCCTTGGGGGAGGGAAAGTTTTTGATTTAAAAAAAAAAATTCAGATCACAACTATTGTAAGCTACATTTTTCACTAGGGTTAATAGCAGATTCCTAAAAGATTTCCGATTCTCATTTTTGAGAGCCGCATCTGAGTGTGTATCAGATTTTTTTTATGTTTTGGCTGGAATTTATGTTAACCCAAACCCACAAAGCTCATTCCAATGGAATTCTCCATATTTCTTCTTCATTTTTTGGTGTAAAAATTGCCTGCAGGTTTCTCTTTTATGGACAGTGAAGGTCTCACACCTTCTGTCTAGACAACTTTTGCTCAAGGCAGTTCGGTTGATTTAAAGAGGCAAAAAATTAATATTTCACCTTGGTTTATACACAAGTAATTTAGCATCATTCGTTCCATCCTTTAAATATTGTGACTACTTTTCTAATGAACGAAAATGAAAGATTTGGTCTCTTATTTGGAAGGGGTTGCTTACTTTCTAGAATTAATTACGTTTGTTTAATTAATTGAACTGCCTCTTCATTCTTAACTGTTGACACATTGGATGCTATTTTTGTTTTAATGATCTTTTTTTCACTGCCCCTCAATAAAATTACCTAAGAAGAAAGGAATACTTTCCGTATACTATTCTTTATGAAATATACCTCAGCCATTAGATTATATATGTTAAGTTCACAACATTCATAAACGCCACAAACAAGAGGATTATTTTGAGGCGTTATAAATAGGGCAAGGCCAGTGTGAGGAAGTAGCTTCAGAAATTAAGGGACACGGTGGCTCAATGGCTAAGACGTTGAGCTTGTCAATCGGGCGGTTCGAATCCCCAGCGCCGCATAACGGAGTGAGCTCCCGTGACTCGTCCCAGCTTCTGCCAACCGAGCAGTTCGAAAGCAGGTAAAAAATGCAAGTAGAAAAATAGGAACCACCTTTGGTGGGAAGGGAACAGCGTTCCGTGCGCCTTCGGCATTGAGTCATGCCGGCCACATGACCCTGGAGATGTCTTCGGACAGCGCTGGCTCTTTGGCTTTGAAACGGAGATGAGCACCGCCCCCTAGAGTCAGGAACGACTAGCACATGTGTACGAGGGGAACCTTTACCTTTTTAGCTTCAGAAATTAGCCAAGTTATTCCAGATTTTTGGTGTGAAAGTGACTAGAATTGGAGAAGACTATGGGCGACAAGAGTTGGTCCATCACTGACCATCACTGTCTTTGTTAAGAAAGATCAAACTGTCTTTTTCACATCTCCCATTCTCTCAAGTCCTGGATTTCAAGCCTTTAGCCATCATAGTAGATCAGACATAAAAAGGATTTGAGCTTAGAACTGGAAAAATGTTCAGAGAAGGACACATTGAGATTGAGATTTAGTTTATTTGTATGCCGCCCTTCTCCGGGAGGGACTCAGGGCGGCGAACAACTCAGGGGGGAAAGGGAACATAAACAACAGTACACATAATTAAAATACATGAAAATCACACAGCCATACCAGTCAAGGGGGGAGGGGAACTCATCAACCCCAGGCCTGCCGGCACAGCCAGGTTTTGACGGCTTTCCGGAAGGCCTGGAGAGAGGTGAGGGTCCGAATCTCCGCGGGGAGTTCGTTCCAAAGGGCCGGAGCTGCTACAGAGAAGGCCCTCCCCCGGGTGGTAGCCAGGTGGCATTGGCTGGTGGACGGAACCCGGAGGAGGCCAACCCTGTGTGATCTAATGGGTCTTTGGGAGGTAATTGGCAGCAGGCGGTCTCTCAAGTACCCAGGTCCAATACCATGAAGGGCTTTATAAGTTACGACTAGCACTTTGAAGCGTATCCGGAGACCGATCGGTAGCCAGTGCAGCTCGCGGAGGATAGGTGTAACGTGGGTGTACCGAGGTGCACCCACAATCGCTCACGCGGCTGCATTCTGGACGAGTTGAAGTCTCCGAATACTCTTCAAGGGCTGCCCCATGTAGAGCGCATTGCACATCGTGAAAATAACAGCCCTGATTAAGAATGGCTCCTACGCTGCTACGTTCTTTTTAGAAATTCATTTTAATTCATTAACGAACTGCAAAGGAAAAACGTCCCGTTGTTTTTGACTTACAAAATCCTCTTTTCTTGTTTGCAACCGATTCCATGGTAGACGCTGAGCTAATTGTTCTCAACCAACTTGGGTTATTGGGTTAAGATTTGATTTGACTGATCTTTTGACCTGATCTTTTATTGCCTCTGCGTTCCTAACAGAGTGAATATGTATATATTGCTAACTTGGGTTTCAGCTGGTTTTCTCAAGATGGATCGCTGCTTGGAGCTGAGCCCGTAGCGTTTTGTTTTCAATTTTAAGCGTTCATTCCTTTCTGCACAGCCTTGTGTGGCCCAGGAGAGGCTACCGGCTTCTTGGTTCTTGACTGCAAATTCTTGCCTTGCGGAGATTTGTATCCGTGGGTTGGTAGAACATCTGGCCAAGAACAGCTGGGGGTCTGTTGGTTAAGAAGACCACAATTCACACAACACACCCAATCCGATTTCTGAGTTTGCTCTTTTCTAGATCGCACCTTAGGTTGAATGGGCTGGGCGCAAATGTGCTACATTATCTCTCCGCTCCAAAACTTTGACAAAAAAACCCCCACCACATTTACGATTACATGACCCCAGGACACTGCAACAGCCTTAAGGGCCAGTTGCTAAGCGCCTGAATTTTGATCGTGGGGACACTGCAGTGGCTGTAGGTGTGGAAGGATTGTTTCAGTCTCATTGTAACTTCTTCGATGTAAAATGTGTTTTTTATTTTCCATTTTTCATTTTCATACAGTCACATATATACTGTGCATAACCGGGGCCATACAACATTAAACAATAATCACAGCAATTCCTCTTGTCAACAATACCCCCCAAAATAGAAACCCAATGTACCTCTTCGACCCTCCATACACCCTTTCTTCCACCCACCCCCCCTCCAACTTTCTATCTTCCCTCCATCATTCCCCTCTACCCTACTTCCCCTCCCCCTCTGCCACTCCTCTCTCCCGATACACTCCCTCCCTTCCTTCTCACACTCCCTCCCATCCTCTCTCCCGCCCTCTCTACCCCTCTTTCTTCTATCCCTCTACTCCTCCCTTTGGTGTATTTCTACTATCTATTAATATATTCAGCTTGTCCTATTTTTACAGTAAAATTAAAGAGCAACAGTATACATCTCATTGTAACTTCTTGTCGCTTCCTTAAAAAGCATGAAGCAGAGCCGAGGTGGCGCAGTGGTTAGGGTGCAGTACTGCAGGCCACTTCAGCTGACTGTTATCTGCAGTTCAGCGGTTCAAATCTCACCGGCTCAAGGTTGACTCAGCCTTCCATCCTTCCTTCCGAGGTGGGTGAAATGAGGACCCGGATTGTTGTTGGGGGCAATATGCTGACTCTGTAAACCGCTTAGAGAGGGCTGAAAGCCCTATGAAGCGGTATATAAGTCTAACTGCTTTTGCTATAGAGTCTTGGTCCTGGAAGAACCCCTTTTGTTTACACGAAATGTGAATTCCTTTCATTCACAGTCAGCGAAGCTTTAGCAAACACTCTTTCAGAGGAATGTTTATCCACACGAACCTTATCTTGCTTGGAGAGCTGCCAGATAACGAGTTTCCAAACTAGCAGGGCAAGTCAACACTTGGCACAGAGACTCTTATAGTCACAAACAGAACTTTCCACTCTTGACACGACCGTGGGAACGAATTGTTTCCCCGTTCGCTCCTCTGTTGTTTCCTAGGGGAGGGGCCAATCACCTCCAAGGTGGGGCTTTACTCCCAAGTCAACTCTGCTTTCTTAGTTGTTCTTGTCTTCTGGCAGGTCTGCGCATGCGCACACTGGGAACAGGCTCCAGCTGTTCCTCTGCCTCACTGCTTTCTGACTCTGAAGGCAGCTGACAGCTCTCCGATGGCCCTGGCCCCCTCTCTGCCTCCGACGCAGAGCCCTCGTCTGAGCTTTCCTCAGCCCCGGGACTGGCCCATGTTCCTCCCCAACCTCCTCCCTGTCCGACTCTGCCGCCAGCTCTGCTGGCAGGCCACAACATCGCTAAACAAATACTGTAACTACTGGTAGCTGTGTAGCTGAGTTTGGGAAGAAGAGGGGAAGGGTAAAGGGGAGGAAGGGGAAGGAGAGAAGGGAAAGGAGAGGAGGAAGGAAGGAAGGAGAGAAGAAAGAGAAGAAAGGGGGTAGGAAGGAGGGAGGGAAGCAAGGAGGGAAGGAAGGAGGGAAGGAGAGAAGAAAGGAGAGAAGGAAGGAGAGAAGAAAGGAGGGAAGGAAGGAGGGAATGTAGGAGAGAAAAGGGGGGAAGGAAGGAAGAAAGGAAGGGGGAAAGGAAGGAGAGAAGGAGAAAAGAAAGGAGGGAAGGAAGGAAGGAGGGAAGGAAGGAGAGAAGGGGAAGGAGGGAGGGAAGGAAGGGGAGTAGGAGAGAAGAAACGAGGGAGGGAAAGAGGGAGGGAGGGAAGAAGTAGTAGGACCGTTGTAAGATGGATCTATGGGATGATAAAAAAGCAATCTTCAAGTATATTGTCAACAGTAGGGAAAATTGTTATAAATACATATTATTAATAACAGTTATGAGATCATATAATTGTGAATGTATATATGAAATTGATAAAATAAAATAAAATAAATCTCAAAACAATATACTGTAACTACTGGTAGCTGTGTAGCTGAGTTTGACCTTCATGTGGTTGTGTGAACCCAGCAT
Source organism: Thamnophis elegans (assembly GCF_009769535.1). NCBI lineage: Eukaryota > Metazoa > Chordata > Lepidosauria > Squamata > Natricidae > Thamnophis > Thamnophis elegans. The sequence continues at coordinate 2,579,722 of NC_045553.1, forward strand.
CTCTTATTGTTGTGCCAAGGTTTCTGTCAACACTAGGCAGCCTACTGAATACACTATGCAGCACCCTGAATTGTGAAGCGGGGTTTATAAGCCGCAACCGGTGGCATCACAAACACAAATGCCAAGCCAAGCCAAGCAATGATTAAGTGCCACGGAGGAGCCCAGCCTTAACTTCCTTTAAGCGGCGACCCATTGAAAGCTCCCGTGATTTCCAAAGTTAACACTTACTCCTTTTGGAGAACAAGAGGCGGGAAGCCTTTGGCCGGCCGTGGTGAAGAAGGCGGTGTCCGATCTCGTACGCATCCCGGGGTCTAGATCCCTCCAGCTGCCCTCCCTGGATCGCAGAGGAGACGGCGGGACGCTGGACAGCAACCTCCTGGAATCTCTTTCCGTAACCATGGGCGACCCCCTCCTGACCCTGGGGGCTAATTTCTTGACCATCAGCAAGCAGAACTGTCTCTTCTCCTCTTCAAGTTCTCGCAGCCGGCTACGTTTCTGCTGCTCCAGCTTCTTTAGCATCTGGAAGGAGGAAAGAAGAGAGGAGGAATTGCAAGAGGGAGCGCCATCAAGCAAGGAGATGCTTCCTGCTTCAGGTAAAAGGAAACGTTGACTGTTAACCATTCTGACAGAGGCTTCCCGAGAGCCTGAAGCAAACTCCTTGTCTCGACAAAACCCCCTTTTATTAATTGACTGTGAATTCTGCTCCTTCACATCCAACAAAGTCTTTCAAGGGAGGATTTATGGTCACAGACCTTATCTGGCTTGGAGAGATGCCAGGAGGAGATCTGCAAAACTTGGCAAGGAGTCTCGGAGAGTCACGAACCAATGAAGTGAACTAATGGTCTCCTGCAAACTCCACTCCCCTTTCGCTCCTCTTTTATTCCCTCTGGGAGGGGCCATTCACCGTCCACCTGTGGCCTTACTCCCAAGTCGACCCCTGTTCTTTAGCTGTCCCCTTCGTCTGGCAGCTCTGCACGTGCACACACTGGGAACAGGCTCCAGCTGTTCTTCTGCCTCACTGATGTCTGACTCCGAAGGCAGCTGATAACTGGCATACGGCCCTCGCCCCCTCTCTACCTCCGACACAGAGCCCTCCTCAGAGCCTTCCCCAACACAGCCGCTGCCATAAAGTGATCACGCTCGCTACCTCAAAAATAATAAGACCTCCCCGAAAATAAGGCCAAGCGCTTATTTTGGGGGGGTGAAAAGAAAACAAGACCCCGTCTTATTTTCAGCGAAACACAGTTAATAAAGTTGGCATTTCCCACTTTTCCCCATTTGCAAACGGGGAGGCTGAATCTTTAAAACTCACGGCGGTTGGTGAAATTCCCCGGCAGTGAAATAGGTCGCCTTACCGTGGCTAACTCCTTCTGTTCTTTGATAATCCTATTCTTCACTTGCTGAGGGGCCGTCAAGAGATCTGCAAGGCAAAAGGAGTAGAAAGAATCATTCTTACATAAAAACGTCAAAGAGATTTTGGGATCGCCGCCGAGGGTCATGTTTGTCTCAATGCTAATTGAGACACCGAAGCCGTACGGTGCTTTTAAAAAAAATCCCTGGAACGGGGTAGAAAATAGATGCTTCTCTTGAACTGTCCGGGCTCAAGAGTGATTTCTGGCAGATGTCTTGCTTTCAATCAGGCACCCATGGAAGAGGATATCCTGGTTTATTGCTTGAAGGCGGCTGGATGAATTCCCACATGCTGGGCATAAGCTAAACATTGACCAAGGGCCTCAAGACTACTGACCCTTAATTTTTTTTCCCCCGAGAACATTTTTTTTATTGTTTTAGTTAAACAGAAAGAAAAAATTTAAAAATCATCTTTCGTTAACATCTTGTTGAAAGCGTATCGATTGGTTTGCAAATATATTCCGTGCATTTCTTCCACAGTCCTTAACATAGACTTCATTCAAATCATGGTGTACATTTTAAATCAAGGAAGAAAAGTTATATATTTTACTATCCCTGTACCGTAATTCTCATTTGGTTACCATTGTTTGAACATGTTTTTGTCTAGAATCATTTATATTAGAAGACACAACCACCTACTGGCGTTCATTTGCAATTTCAATAGATCTCCAATACCATTACCCCTTTATGACATGTTCTAAAATTCATTCGGTTAAGTAGGATATCTGAGCATTCCCCCCCCCCGGTAACACACCTGTACGTCGTGGCACGACAAAACCGCGCTCGACTAAAGCGCGCCCGATTAAACCGCGTCGCTGACGTCATCAACAGGGCGACAACAGCGAGCGCGGAGAAAGAAGGGCGCTTTAAATAGCGCTTTGAAAGCAAGCCGATTCAAGTTAAGGTAAGGGTTAGGTTTAGGGTTAGGTTAAGGGTTAGGTTAAGGGTTAGGGTTAGGGTTAGGGTTAGGGTTAGGTTAAGGGTTAGGGTTAGGTTTAGGGTTAGGTTAAGGGTTAGGGTTAGGTTTAGGGTTAGGTTAAGGGTTAGGGTTAGGTTAAGGATTAGGATTAGGTTAGGGTTAGGTTTAGGTTAAGGGTTAGGTTTAAGGTTAGGTTTAGGGTTAGGTTTAGGGGGGTTAGGTTTAGGTTTAGGGGTTAATTTTAGGTTTAGCGTTTACAGCGTGCTTCTGTCTCCGCACTGTTGTCGCCCTGTGATGACGTCAGCTACGCGGTTTCGTCGAGCGCCCTTTAGTCGAACGCGGTTTTGTGGTGGAACCCCTGTACGTATCATTAAATATTGTCCATTAACATTTCATTATTATTATTGTAGTTAACTAAAGGTTATTTACTAATTATCTCACCTCTCTTCTCCAGGCCCACACAATATTATAACTTTATAACCGTCTTTAAACAATGATTTATTAATAAGATTTATAGGACTTTTCCCTCAATCCCAAATTAGTTAATTACGGGCTAAGAAAATAAGGGTCGGGTAAGGTTCACTACTGACCCTTAATTTTTGACAGCAAAGCTCCAAAGATTTTTATCTTTACCTTGTCTGCCTAGCGCCCCAAAATGTTTAGCACTGACGATTCTGCCTAAAATTTGCAATTTGAGCTTCGCATCTGCTAAATTTCCTTGGCTTTAACTGTTAAATGGTTGTTTTATTATTTCCATCGCTTCCTTGCCATTCCTGGTTTTTAAGTGGTTTTTTTTTTTAATGATCTTTGACCTTCTAGTTTTTCAGATTTTTTTATCTTCCTTTCATCTGCTGAATCTTACTTGCATCTGATCTCGGTCTGCTAATCTTATTTTCCAGCCTGATCTTCCGTTTTGGTGATGCACTGTTTGGCTCCCCCCCCCCACCCCTTTCTTCTTCATTGATTTTTGCATCCCAGGTATTTGGTAATAACTGCAACTGTGCTGTACATGAATTGTTTTTAGCATCATCATCATCATTATTATTATTATCGTGGCACATAAAGTATTTTCTCACTTGAATTGGCTATGCCAGGGATGGGTTTCTGTATGCGGCTGTGTTTTTATTCCATGGTTACGCTGAGATTTAGAACAATACAGATAAATATTGGTTGTTCTCCCTTTGAAGACATTCCAGCTGAGTTTTGGCCTGTGACAGCAGACACCGCAATTCAGCGAAGTGGTCAAAAATTCAGAATTGAACGTATATCTCCTAGAGAAATGTAAATTATTCTACCCTTTGTGTTTGTTCGCTCCTGTCTTCCTGTCCTCTACCGTCTCCCGGAGTCCATTGAAGCTCACGCCGGCTGCTTCGGGGACTCCATCCAGCCAACTCCTTCTCTGCCCTCCCCTTCTTCTTCTTTTGCCCTCCAGCATGAGGCTCTTCTCCAGGGAGTCCTTCCTCCTTCTCATTAGGTGGCCAAAGTCTTTGAGTTTCCTCTTCAGGATCTGGCCTTCTAAAGAGCAGCCAGGGTGGGTCTCCTCTAGGACTGACCGGTTGGATGGCCTTGCAGTCCATCTTTTCTTTCTTTCTATCTATCTATCATCTATCTATCTATCTATCTATCTATCTATCTATCTCTATCTATCTATCTATCTATCTATCTATCATCTATCTAAATCTTTTCTATGTTGTTGTTGTTGTTAGTTGTGAAGTTGTGTTCGAGCCATCGCGACCCGATGGACCACATTCCTCCAGGCCTTCCTGTCCTCTCCCATCCTCTGGAGTCCGTTGAAGCTCAGGCCGGCTGCTTCGGTGACTCCATCCAGCCACCACCTTCTCTGCCGTCCCCTTCTTCTTCTTCTGCCCTCCATCGTTCCCAGCATGAGGCTCTTCTCCAGGGAGTCCTTCCTCCTTCTCATTTGGTGGAACAAAGTCTTTGAGTTTCCTCTTCAGGATCTGGCCTTCTAAAGAGCAGCCAGGGTGGATCTCCTCTAGGACTGACCGGTTGGATGGCCTTGCCGTCCAAGGGACTCAATGCAGGAGTCTTCTTCTCCAGCACCAGAGCTCAAAGGCCTCCATTCTTTGGCTTCCTTCCTTCTCATTAGGTGGCCAAAGTCTTTTGAGTTTCCTCTTCAGGATCTGGCCTTCTAAAGAGCAGCCAGGGTGGATCTCCTCCAGGACTGACCGCTTGGATGGCCTTGCAGTCCAAGGGACTCACCTTGGAATCTTCTCCAGCACCAGAGTTCAGAGGCCTCCATTCTTTGGCGCTCAGCCTTCCTTATGGTCCATCGTTCACAGCCATCCATTGCAACTGGGAAAACCATAAGCCTTGACTGTATGCACTTTTGTTGGCAGGGGGATGTCTCTGCTTTTTAGGATGCTGCCTAGATTGGCCACCGCTTTCCTCCCCAGGAACAACCGTCTTTTGATTCCTTGGCTGCCGTCCCCATCTGCGGTGATCTTGGAGCCCAGGAAAATAAAATCTGCCACTCCCTCCATTTCTTCCCCATCTATTTGCCAGGAATTGAGAGGGCCGGATGCCATGATCTCAGTTTTCTTAACATTGACTTTCAAGCCAACTTTTTGCACTCTCCTCCTTCGCCCGCATCAAGAGGCTCTTTAGTTGTTGATATTTCTCTCCCGGCAATCTTCACCTTATTTGGCATTTTGTCACCTACTTATGAGCCAATCTGTTTGCTTGGCTGCTATTTTGGGGCTCTTATTGTCGTTTTTTTAATGTTTCTGTGGCTGTTCGCCATTTACGCACTGAGATAGGCTGGGCGTGAATCGAAATAAATGAATAAAATAGGTTCCAAATGATTTTTTTTTAGGGAGGGTTTTTTTTTTTTAAGATTATCAACACAGAAAATGAGGAGGTGGATTCACCTTTAAGCAGCAAGAGGATTGGGGAGGAGGAAACATAGATTGTGAGTTGGGAGTTTTAAAAAAAAAATTAATTTTCACCGCTGTGGCTGATGGGAACGGTGGTCCGGTCTATCTGGAGCAGGGTTACTCTACCTTGGGGCCTTGAACCCATGCGGACTTCAACTCCCACAATTCTCCGGGCGAAAACGGGCCGTTCCTACGCGCGGGGGGGGGGGCGTCTGCGAAAGGGCTGATGGGAGTTGTAGGGCCGGCCGAGTAAAAGGAATATTCCATTCCCACTGGTGGGGGGGAAGGACAGTAATAAGAAAGGGTCTCTTGTGTTGTTTTCAACCACAGACGCGCAATTTTTGTTCTCTCCTTAACTTCCACTCGCAACGCAACGGGAGGTTTCAGTCATTTTTTTAAAAAAAACCTCTTCGGCAGCCCCGCAATCCTTTCGCGCTCCCTCAGAGACGACTTGGTTCCTCCCGGCCGTCTCCATAGCAACCGGGGAAGGCGCCGGGCAAGATGGCGGCAGCGGCGGCGGGGTCGGGAGGCGATCCTGAGGCCCCGAGTGGCGCGTCTTAGCCTCGCCATGAGCCTCCTCCGGGGGGTCCTCTGGGGGCTGCTGTGGCTGTTTGGGGCCGGGGCCCAGGACGGGCAGCAGGGTGGGTGAGGGGGAGATTTAAAGGGGGGGGGGCTTAAGCAGCAACGGGCAGGCAGAAATCCAACCGGTGCCGCTTCGTGCCTTTGTGATTTAGTCCTGCCCGTCCCTCAGCCATGAAATGTCTTCCTCCCTTCCTCCTCTCTCCTCCCTCCCGCCTTTTCTTTCTTTCTTTTTTCCTTCCTTCCTTTCTTCATTTCTTCCAACCTATCTCCTTCCTTTCTTGTTTCCTTCATTTCTTCTTTCCTTTCAACCTATCTCCTTCCTTCCTTCCTAAACTCCAGACCATCCTTCCTTCTCTTTTTCCCTTTCCCTTTCCCATCTCCTTCCTTCCCTCCCTCCCTCCTTCCTTCATTTCTTCCAACCTATCTCCTTCCTTCAATTCTTCCTTCCTTCCTTTCTTCTTTCCTTCATTTCTTCCTCCCTTCCAACCTGTCTCCTTGCTACCTACCTACCTACCTACCTTCCTTCCTTCCTTCCTTTCTTCCAACTTATCTCCTTCCTTCCTAAACTCCAGACCATCCTTCCTTCTCTTTTTCCCTTTCCCTTTCCCATCTCCTTCCTTCCCTCCCTCCCTCCTTCCTTCATTTCTTCCAACCTATCTCCTTCCTTTCTTGTTTCCTTCATTTCTTCTTTCCTTTCAACCTATCTCCTTCCTTCCTTCCTAAACTCCAGACCATCCTTCCTTCTCTTTTTCCCTTTCCCTTTCCCATCTCCTTCCTTCCCTCCCTCCCTCCTTCCTTCATTTCTTCCAACCTATCTCCTTCCTTCAATTCTTCCTTCCTTCCTTTCTTCTTTCCTTCATTTCTTCCTCCCTTCCAACCTGTCTCCTTGCTACCTACCTACCTACCTACCTACCTTCCTTCCTTCCTTTCTTCCAACTTATCTCCTTCCTTCCTAAACTCCAGACCATCCTTCCTTCTCTTTTTCCCTTTCCCTTTCCCATCTCCTTCCTTTCTTCCCTCCCTCCCTCCTTCCTTCCTTCATTTCTTCCAACCTATCTCCTTCCTTTCTTGTTTCCTTCATTTCTTCTTTCCTTTCAACCTATCTCCTTCCTTCCTTCCTAAACTCCAGACCATCCTTCCTTCTCTTTTTCCCTTTCCCTTTCCCATCTCCTTCCTTCCCTCCCTCCCTCCTTCCTTCATTTCTTCCAACCTATCTCCTTCCTTTCTTGTTTCCTTCATTTCTTCTTTCCTTTCAACCTATCTCCTTCCTTCCTTCCTAAACTCCAGACCATCCTTCCTTCTCTTTTTCCCTTTCCCTTTCCCATCTCCTTCCTTCCCTCCCTCCCTCCTTCCTTCATTTCTTCCAACCTATCTCCTTCCTTCAATTCTTCCTTCCTTCCTTTCTTCTTTCCTTCATTTCTTCCTCCCTTCCAACCTGTCTCCTTGCTACCTACCTACCTACCTACCTACCTTCCTTCCTTCCTTTCTTCCAACTTATCTCCTTCCTTCCTAAACTCCAGACCATCCTTCCTTCTCTTTTTCCCTTTCCCTTTCCCATCTCCTTCCTTTCTTCCCTCCCTCCCTCCTTCCTTCCTTCATTTCTTCCAACCTATCTCCTTCCTTTCTTGTTTCCTTCATTTCTTCTTTCCTTTCAACCTATCTCCTTCCTTCCTTCCTAAACTCCAGACCATCCTTCCTTCTCTTTTTCCCTTTCCCTTTCCCATCTCCTTCCTTCCCTCCCTCCCTCCTTCCTTCATTTCTTCCAACCTATCTCCTTCCTTCAATTCTTCCTTCCTTCCTTTCTTCTTTCCTTCATTTCTTCCTCCCTTCCAACCTGTCTCCTTGCTACCTACCTACCTACCTACCTTCCTTCCTTCCTTCCTTTCTTCCAACTTATCTCCTTCCTTCCTAAACTCCAGACCATCCTTCCTTCTCTTTTTCCCTTTCCCTTTCCCATCTCCTTCCTTTCTTCCCTCCCTCCCTCCTTCCTTCCTTCATTTCTTCCAACCTATCTCCTTCCTTCCATTCTTCCTTCCTTCCTTCCTTCCTTCCTTCCTTCCTTCCTTCCTAAACTCCAGACCATCCTTCCTTCTTTTTCCCTTTCCCTTTCCCATCTCCTTCCTTTCTTCCCTCCCTCCCTCCTTCCTTCCTTCCTTCATTTCTTCCAACCTATCTCCTTCCTTCCATTCTTCCTTCCTTCCTTCCTTCCTTTCTTCCAACTTATCTCCTTCCTTCCTAAACTCCAGACCATCCTTCCTTCTTTTTCCCTTTCCCTTTCCCATCTCCTTCCTTCCCTCCCTCCTTCCTTCATTTCTTCCAACCTATCTCCTTCCTTCCTTCCTTTATTCTTTCCTTCATTTCTTCCTCCCTTCCAACCTGTCTCCTTGCTACCTACCTACCTACCTTCCTTCCTTCCTTCCTTTCTTCCAACTTATCTCCTTCCTTCCTAAACTCCAGACCATCCTTCCTTCTCTTTTTCACTTTCCCTTTCCCATCTCCTTCCTTTCTTCCCTCCCTCCCTCCTTCCTTCCTTCATTTCTTCCAACCTATCTCCTTCCTTCCATTCTTCTTTCCTTCCTTCCTTCCTTCCTTCCTTCCTTCCTTCCTAAACTCCAGACCATCCTTCCTTCTTTTTCCCTTTCCCTTTCCCATCTCCTTCCTTTCTTCCCTCCCTCCCTCCTTCCTTCCTTCCTTCATTTCTTCCAACCTATCTCCTTCCTTCCATTCTTCCTTCCTTCCTTCCTTCCTTTCTTCCAACTTATCTCCTTCCTTCCTAAACTCCAGACCATCCTTCCTTCTTTTTCCCTTTCCCTTTCCCATCTCCTTCCTTCCCTCCCTCCTTCCTTCATTTCTTCCAACCTATCTCCTTCCTTCCTTCCTAAACTCCAGACCATCCTTCCTTCTTTTTCCCTTTCCCTTTCCCATCTCCTTCCTTCCCTCCCTCCTTCCTTCATTTCTTCCAACCTATCTCCTTCCTTCCTTTCTTCCTTCCAACCTATCTCCTTCTTTCCTTTCTTGTTTCCTTCCTTTCTTTCCTTCTTTCCTTCATTTCTTCCTTCCTTCCAACCTATCTCCTTCCTTCTTAAACTCCAGACCATCCTTCCTTCTCTTTTTCCCTTTCCCATCTCCTCCCTCTCTCCCCCTCTCTTTCCTTCCTTCCTTCCTTCCTTTCTTTCTTTCTTTCTTTCTTTCTTCCAACTTATCTCCTTCCTTCCTAAACTCCAGACCATCCTTCCTTCTCTTTTTCACTTTCCCTTTCCCATCTCCTTCCTTTCTTCCCTCCCTCCCTCCTTCCTTCCTTCATTTCTTCCAACCTATCTCCTTCCTTCCATTCTTCTTTCCTTCCTTCCTTCCTTCCTTCCTAAACTCCAGACCATCCTTCCTTCTTTTTCCCTTTCCCTTTCCCATCTCCTTCCTTTCTTCCCTCCCTCCCTCCCTCCTTCCTTCCTTCCTTCATTTCTTCCAACCTATCTCCTTCCTTCCATTCTTCCTTCCTTCCTTCCTTCCTTCCTTTCTTCCAACTTATCTCCTTCCTTCCTAAACTCCAGACCATCCTTCCTTCTTTTTCCCTTTCCCTTTCCCATCTCCTTCCTTCCCTCCCTCCTTCCTTCATTTCTTCCAACCTATCTCCTTCCTTCCTTTCTTCCTTCCAACCTATCTCCTTCTTTCCTTTCTTGTTTCCTTCCTTTCTTTCCTTCTTTCCTTCATTTCTTCCTTCCTTCCAACCTATCTCCTTCCTTCCTTCTTAAACTCCAGACCATCCTTCCTTCTCTTTTTCCCTTTCCCATCTCCTCCCTCTCTCCCCCTCTCTTTCCTTCCTTCCTTCCTTCCTTTCTTTCTTTCTTTCTTTCTTTCTTTCTTCCAACCTGTCTCAACCCTCCCTCCTTCCCATCCATCTCCTTTCCTTCCTTCCTTCTGCTCTCCCATTCCCTTCCTTCCTTCCGCCCTCCCATTTCCTTCCCTCCCTCCATCCACCCATCCACCCCTTCATAGTCAGGTTCACATGGTCCGAATTAACCCATGTTCAGGATGTGTACAATGCCCAATTTTCTGACCTAAACGGCGGGGCTGAGTTGGTACAATAAACATACTGAGCCCCCAAAAGTTGGAAAACCCCTCGCATACACACACACTGACAAAAGTTTAGTTTGTGCCATCATAGCTAAGTCTCTTAGGGAACATGGCTGTAAGAGTTTGTGAAATAGTGCTTTGTTTTGTTTTTTTAATTTCCCTTGACTGCGTTTTGTTCAGGCTGTCTTGAATCGACAACATCCAAAGCCTTCTGTACATTGCAACCCATTCCGTGTGCTCAAAAACATGGGTGTTAGCCACTTCCCGCCTCTTTTAACTTCATTCTTTGCAGCTCTGAATGATGACATAACAACACAGTCTCCAAAATCTCTTATGGTGCCCTAGATTTCCTAAGCTTTTACTGAGATGGTGAAATGAAATGGTGAAGAAATTGGCCAAGATCACTTTAGGGAGAAAAGGTTTTGCAAAGATTTAATGAGTGATATCAATATGTCTCCAAAAAAAAAATGATTTCCTTGTTTAGATTTCCAACCTTCGTTCATCCACATGTCTGGGACGATGGTCACAGCTTCTTTGACCAACAGCCATGCCGATACTTTCTCTCTCGCTGTGGCAGACAACGAAACAGGTAAGCATCCTTCAAAACCATTTTTGGGATGGCCCCAGGAAGCTCTGGAACTCCAAAGAGCATGGGGAAGAAATTGTTTTCTCCTTTGGAAAATGAATTAGCTTTACTCTTCCTAGTAAGAATGATGCTTGGGAGATGATAATTCATAAGGGTAATGCTGGATCCAATCTGGGTCAGTCAATGGGACCAGAGGTTTAGTCTCAGCTTTCTAACTCGTACTGAAACCCCCCTCTTCAGGGAACCTCTCATCAGAATGTGTGATTTGGACTATAGCATAGCACTTAGACTTATAAAACACTTCACAGTGCTTTACAGCCCTCTCTAAGCGGTTTACAGAGTCAGCCTCTTGTTCCCAATAATTTTGGTCTTCATTTTACCCACCTCGGAAGGACGAGTCAACCTTGAGCCCGGTGAGATTTGAACTGCCAAATTGCAGTCAGCCAGCAGTCAGCAGAAGTAGCCTGCAGTACTGCATTCTAACCACTGTGCCACCGCAGCTCTTGTGGCTGTTCTATGCATCATATTTACGTGGTGCCTGGTTGGGTGTGGCTTTTTCGTTGCTGGTTTGGGTGCGGATGACTATTAAGTTGTTGGTTGTTATTTCCTTGCGGCTGTGGAGTCCCTGGCTCCTGAGTATCTGATAAGCTGGTGGTGAATCAGCACTCCTGTTGAATGACAAGGGGCCCGTTTTCCAGGCTTCGTTCATTTCCCCGGCTTTTTTTGTACCATCTCGGCCAACAATCTTGGTAGCTGCGAAATTGAATGTTTGTCCGTGTTCATTGCATACGGTAACGTTCTCTGCTTTCTTCTAGGACTGTTGCCCCTTTCCGACTGTAGTGGCAGAAACCGAACAGATGACTGGAGCTTGCAAGTCACACGTCAAGGAGTGAGTAGAAAAAGTGACTCTCCTCTTATCCTTGCCAGCAAACGATCTTAGATCAACTTCTGAAGTATCTCCTGCAAATCTCTTTCCATTAATTCTTGACCTAGATTCTCCTTTGACATTTTTTTTTAACCATTGCACTGAGTTGGGGCCCAAATAAAATATTGCTGTTTTATCCCTGATGTGGTCTTAATATTCACAGTTATGCTGTAATTCATAAATCTGTCTCGGTTAATTGCTAACGGTCCTATTTTGCATTTCAGGACGTTTCCAAGGTGACGGTGTCCTTGACTAGGCACCTGCAACTGTGTGTCTCGAACGCCACCGACTGCTGTGCGGAGCCCCTGTGCTTGCTTCAGAGTCTGCAGGTCTCAGCATGTCAAGGGGCAAAGGTCATGGCCCGGCTGTTAATCCAAGCGGAAATATATGCTAATACATCTTCAGGAAACCTAACTGGGAAAATAGAAGGTATTTGATTCCCTCTGGCTGTATGCTGACTTCCATGGGTCTCCCACTACAGTTGGATTTGGATTTGGATTTTATTAGTTTTGTATGCCGCCCACTCCCGAAGGACTCTGGACGGCTAACAATAAAAAGGGAAGGGGAGATAAATAAGACAATACAGCGATTTAAAATACAACAACATTCACAGTTGAACTGGGGCTGGATACTTCAACAGCCCCAGGCCTGCCGGAGCAGCCAGGACTTAGTAGCTTTGCGGAAGGCCGGGAGGGTAGTAAGGGTCCGGATCTCCACGGGGAGATCGTTCCAGAGGGCCGGAGCTGCAACAGAGAAGGCCCTCCCCCGGGGGGTCGCCAGGCGACATTGGCCGGCAGATGGAATCCGAAGGAGGCCTAGTCTGTGCGATCGAATCGGTCTTTGGGAGGTAATTGGCAGGAGGCGGTCTCTCAGGTACCCAGGTCCGATGCCATGTAGGGTTTTATAAGTAATGACTAGTACCTTGAAGCGAGTCCGGAGACTAATGGGTAGCCAGTGCAGCTCGCAGAGGATAGGTGTGTTGGATCTGTAGAGGTTGCAATTATTTTAGCTTTGGTTGCAACATCCTTCCCCAATGACATTTTACAAAAATGATGTCTTGCATGGATGAAACAAAAGCTTTCTTTTAACAGGAATTTATATAATCAATCTGATAAGAAGACACTGTCCTTGGCGGTCTCTGAGCTTGGTGATTTCCTTGCAGATGTTCCTTTACCAAACTAGGTCACTTCGTCAGTGTTAGTAAGGGAGCAAATCCTACACTCTCTGCACTGATGATGTGACTTTGTTTGGTAATGAGACATCTGCAAGAAAACAATGAAACTCAGACATCACCCAGGACCCACATTATAACCGGAATTATAAGGCTGCCCAAGCTCAGAAATTTCAGCTGGACAGTAAAGCAAGTGTAGAAAGCAGTATGGTCCAGTGAATAAGGAGATTCAAAAGTGGTTTGCACAAATATTTTGCATGCATAAAGAGGTTTTGATTGTTGTTCTGACCAAGGCTTCCCAAGTGCATGAAGCAAACCCCTGGTCCTGACAAAAAAACCCTTTTATTAATTGACTGTGGATTCTGCTCATTCACATCTAGCAAAGTCTTTCAAGGGAGGATTTACAGTCACAGACCTTATCTGGCTTGGAGAGCTGCCAGGCCCATATCAGCAAAACTTGGCAAGGAGCCTCGGAGAGTCACGAACCAATGAAGCGAACTAATTGTCTCCTGCAAACTCCCCTCCCCTTTCGCTCCTCTTTTATTCCCTCTGGGAGGGGCCATTCACTGTCCACCTGTGGCCTTACTCCCAAGTCGACCCCTGTTCTTTAGCTGTTCCCTTTGTCTGGCAGCACTGAGCATGTGCACACTGGGAACAGGCTCCAGCTGTTCTTCTGCCTCACTGATGTCCGACTCCGAAGGCAGCTGAGAACTGTCAGACGGCCCTGTCCCCCTCTCTGCCTCCGACACAGAGTCCTCCTCAGAGCCTTCCCCAGACTCCAGGACTGGCCCAGGTTCCTCCCCAACCTCCTCACTGTCCAAATCTGCTGCCCAGCTCCTCTGGCTGCTGGCGGGCCACAACAATAGCAATAGCAATAGCAGTTAGACTTATATACCGCTTCATAGGGCTTTCAGCCCTCTCTAAGCGGTTTACAGAGTCAGCATATTGCCCCCAACAACAATCCGGGTCCTCATTTTACCCACCTCGGAAGGATGGAAGGCTGAGTCAACCCTGAGCCGGTGAGATTTGAACCGCTGAACTGCAGATAACAGTCAGCTGAAGTAGCCTGCAGTGCTGCATTTAACCACTGCGCCACCTCGGCTCCAACAATTGTGGCATTGAAAGAAAAAGGCATCTCTTGAAATCAACCCATCAGTTCTCACCTTTTTCTTCTTTAATAGAGAACGCAACGATGATCCCCAATCAAGTCTTCCACCCCTTGGGCTCCTGTCCCTGCAACCTCACAGCAGGAGCTTGTGATATTCAGTGCTGTTGTGATGAGGTACTAATTCTGCCTTTAATTTCCGTAACTCTTCATTCTATTTTCCCCTAAGATTTGCCCATGAAGTTACTCAGTCTTATTAGAATGGCATCGGGCTGATCCCAGCTCTGCATCTCTCCCTTCTTCTCCCAGGATTGTACCCCAGAGATGAAGCAGCTTTTTGAGGGCTCCTGTTTTGAAGGGGTGTTTGGCGGGGACGTCAATCCCCCGTTCGACCAGCTTTGCTCTGTCAAATCCGGAATCTTGACCCCTGACTGGTTTCCCTTCCTATGTGTGCAGTCTCCCCTTAATAATTCCCCTTTCCTTGGATACTTCTTTGACGGTTCTACGTAAGTATGGAAACTCCTCCGAGGGTTAGGGGTGTGGAACTATGAAACAAGCTTTATATCAGCAGGCCATCTTGTTTCTATAGCATATTGATGCTCAATCTCGGCTGCTTGAAGGAGATTGGGCTTTAACTCCCAAAATTCCCCACGCTAGCTAGGTAATTCTGGGAGCTGTGCTCCGCTCGTTGTCAAGCAATCAAGGTTGCGAAACATGGCTACAGAACGTGTGTTTGGCCCAGAGGTGGAATTCAGCCAGTTCTGATCGGTTCTGGCTAACCGGTAGCAGAATTTTTGAGTAGTTCGGAGAATTAGCAGATATCACCTCTGGCTGGCCTCGCCTTCATCTATTCTCTGCCTCCTGAGCCCCAGCTGATTGACCAGGTCTTCTGTCACCCTGCACAGGAGAGCGGGGCTGGAAAGCAGATTAGTGGGATGGGGTGGAAATGGAGGTTTTACAGCATCCTTTCCCTGGAATGTGGTGGAAATGGAGGTTTTACAGCATCCTTCCCCTGGAATGTGGTGGAAATGGAGGTTTTACAGTATCCTGCTGCTGCCACGCCCACCAAGCCAAACCACACCCACCGGGCCACGCTCACAGAAGTAGTAGTAAAAAAAAAATTGAATCCCACCACTAGTTTGGCCTGAATAATTATTGTCCTATGATTTCACCTTGCAGAGCAGTTGAATTTGTGATTCGCCCTTTATATGTGCATTTATATTTTATGCGTATTTTATATTTCTGTCTCTGTAAGAGTCAGGCAAAGCGTTCTTGTTTCTTCCTTTTGCCCCAAGGCAGTGAAGTTGATGAGGTCACAATGAATTTGTAGCACCTGGTTTTAATTTGGGGAGGAGACAAGCGTTGTTCTTAGACGGGGCCTCCCGAAAATGACAGCAAAATGGTTTAGACTTTCAGTCTTGTCTGTTTAGGGGGGTGAGGCTGGAAATCCTCACATCCTCTATCGTACAAACAGGTTATAGATTTATTACATTTATTTGCAGTTCTTCATCGCGAGCGTCTTCCTTGAAGCTTCCATTGCAAACCACCCCAGGGAAACTGTCCAATGGTTACGAGCAAGGGGACCCCATCCTGACTCCTCGCAATGACTATTTTACAGTTCCACAGGTAAAGAGAACTCTCTGGTTTCTTTTTTTTTTTTCTTTTTTGTACATGAAAGAGGGGAAAGGGGAAATTATGCCTGATATCCTATTTTTCTCCTGTCATCCAGCCATTCATCGCTGGCAGCTGTGCGAGAAACGCTCCCGTTCCCTTCCTTCGGAATATTGAAGCCGAATGTGTGGCTACATGCAAGGAAGCAGAGAGAGTCGGGTCACACATCGCGATAAACAGCGGTGTCGGAGGTACGGTGGTTTTGATTGCCAGCGAGAGAGCTGTGGTCTTTCCATGCAATTTTTTTTAAAAAAATGTCAGTTGCAAAGTCGTGTCTGACCCATTTGACCCCCATGGACCACGTTCCTCCAGGCCTTCCTGTCCTCTGCCATCCTCTGGAGTCCATTGAAGCTCACGCAAGCTGCTTCAGTGACTCCATCCAGCCCCTTCCTTCTCTGTCGTTCCCTTCTTCTTCTTTTGCCCTCCGTCGTTCCCAGCATGAGGCTCTTCTCCAGGGAGTCCTTCTTCCTTCTCATTAGGTGGCCAAAGTCTTTGAGTTTCCTCTTCAGGATCTGGCCTTCTAAAGAGCAGCCAGGGTGGATCTCCTCTAGGACTGGCCGGTTGGATGGCCTTGCAGTCCTTCTTCTTTTGCCCTCCATCGTTCCCAGCATGAGGCTCTTCTCCAGGGAGTCCTTCTTCCTTCTCTTTAGGTGGCCAAAGTCTTTGAGTTTCCTCTTCAGGATCTGGCCTTCTAAAGAGCAGTCAGGGTTGACCTCCTCTAGGACTGACCGGTTGGATGGCCTTACAGTCCAAGGGACTCAATGCAGGAGTCTTCTTCTCCTGCACCAGAGCTCAAAGGCCTCCATTCTTTGGCGCTCAGCCTTCGTTATGGTCCAACCTTCACAGCCATCCATTGCCACTGGGAAAATCATTGCCTTGACTAGACATACTTTTGTTGGCAGGGTGATGTCTCTACTTTTTAGGATGCTCTCTAGATTTGCCATCGCTTTCCTCCCCAGGAGCAAGCGTCTTTTGATTCCTTGGCTCTTTAAAAATGCAAGCACCTAATTCTGCTTTTGTGGTTCCCCTTTGCCAAAAGAAGACAAATGCCACCTGGGTTAATACATGGAGTCCTCAACTTACAACAGTTTGTTTATTGACCATTCAAAGTTACAGCGGCATTGTAAAAAGTGACTTACGATCGTTTTTCACATTTACGACCCTCACAGCATCCCCGTGGTCATGTGATCAAAATTCTGAGGCTTGGCAAACCGACTTCTATTTATGACGGTTGCAGTGACCTCAAGTCACACAATCCCCTTTTGCGGCTTTCTGACAAGCAAAATTCATTGGGGAAGCCGGATTCCCTGAACAACCATGTTACTCACTTAACGACTGCAGGGATTCCCTTAACAAACGGGGGGCAATGAAGGTCATAAAACGGGGGCAAAACTCACTTCAAAAATGTCTCACTTAACAACAGAAATTTGGGCCTTGACAACAGTCGTAAATTAAAGACTACTTATATTGGATCTTCCATCCCAGTTTGATTTTGCCTTTAATCCCTTTTTCCCTTTCCAGATAACATCAAAGCAAAAGTGACCTACGAGGAGAGAAATTCTGCCTTGCTCCCTTGTCCTGGGAAAGGTGAATATGCATTGGGGGAGTTTTTATAGGTGTAGAGGCCAATTTGTAGGCCCAAATTGTGGGAACCTTTTGGGAAAAGCGTACAGCATTTTTGAGGTTTGATGGCTAATAGCACCACTTTATTTTTATTTTTTTGGAGTAGCACCATAAAATTATATATCAGTGGAAAGATAATTTGATCAAGAATGTAATGCAATAACTTCTATGAAGGGTTTGCTATTAGAGTGGCAGTTATAAAGAAGAAAAGTGAAACACGTAGAAAAAATGAGATATACAAAAATGTTCACCATGTTAGTTAATTAGCAATAGCAATAGCAGTTAGACTTATATATCGCTTCATAGGGCTTTCAGCCCTCTCTAAGCGGTTTACAGAGTCAGCATATTGCCCCCACAGTCTGGGTCCTCATTTCACCCACCTCGGAAGGATGGAAGGCTGAGTCAACCTTGAGCCAGTGAGATTTGAACCACCGAACTGCAGATAACAATCAGTTGAAGTGGCCTGCAGTGCTGCACTCTAACCACTGCACCACCTTGGCTCTAAATACTTAGTTGGGTAAACTTTAGCATGAATTATGGCCTTACGACGTCTTCCCATGGAAGGGACCAAGTCTTTTAGTTCTGCAGCTGTTATAATGTGAAACCAAGACTGAATGATTGCTTCTATTAACTGGGTTTCAACGCTGGCTATATTTGGCTATAGCTTTTCATAGAATACAGATAATTGAGCAAACGTTGTTGCATTACATTCGAGATTAAATTATCTTTCCATTGATATATACTATTATGATACTACTGAAAGAATGTGGTGTTATTTGCCATCAAACCTCATAAATACACTTTTTCCCAAAAGATTTCTATAATTTTGGCCACTACTGTAGTTATAACCCGTCTTTTGAAAAGGTTTAATAAAAAAAACTGCACATACGTGACCTATAATCTATACGAGAGTTTTCCTTCTGTTCAGAATGCAGAAATGTGAGCTTTGCCGAAGATTACATCATAATATGGGAAGGCAAAAGAATTAAAGAACTGAAGATCAAAGTCCTTTATGGAGGAATGTGTCCAGAAGGTAGGTTTTTTTATATTTCTCTTAGTCCAGTTTTTATTTTTTAACAATATTTGCTTTTCAGCAAGCAAAAGATTATCTGCGTGATTTGGAATTGGTCGTCCTAGCTGTTGTTTTCTTACATTGGCCCTGAAGCATCCTTGCCTTTGGTTCATTAAAAAAAAAACCTGGAATCTATTCAACTTGAAGGGGGTCTGACTTTGGACAGAGAAGTAAAAAACAGCATTTCGTGGGAAATGCCCTAAAAACTTAAATGTAATATGGCTTGGATTCCTAATGAACTCGGCCATAAAGTTTTTTTTAAATGATTGGCTTAGTTTGGATTTTGGCTTAATGCACGAACCCAGGGATGATGGTTGAAGAAACCATGGGGAATAGAATGGAATGGAGTGGAATGGAATAGAATAGAAGTAGAGTAGAGTAGAGTAGAGCAGAGCTGGTTATTACCTTTAAAGCCCTACATGGCCTAGGACCCGGATATCTGCGAGACCGTCTTCTGCCACATACCTCCCAACGACCAGTAAGATCGCACAGGGTGGGCCTTCTCCAGGTGCCGTCAGCCAGACAATGTCGGCTGGCAACCACCCAGAGGAGGGCCTTCTCTGTAGCCGCTCCGACCCTTTGGAACAAACTGCCCCCAGAGATCCGGACCCTACCCACTCTCATGGCCTTCCGAAAGGCTATTAAGACCTGGCTATTCCGGCAGGCCCCGGGCTGTTGACCTCAGGACTGAGGTCCAGCCCCGATTAGACTGGGTGTATGTTGTGGCTTTTTTAATCTATGTTTCTGTGTTTTTAACGTTTCTATTTTTTAAAATGTATTGTTGTAAGCCGCTCGGAGTCCTTTGGGATTGGGTGGCCTATAAATTCATTAAATGATGAATGATAAATGATGTGTAGAGTAGAGTGTAGAATTCTTTATTGGCCAAGTGAGGTTGGACACATAAGGAATTTGTCTTTGCTTCAGATGCTCTTAATGTACATAAAAAGAAAAGATACATTCGTCACAAATCATAAGGTGCAACACTTAATGATAATCATGGGGTACAAATAAGCAATCAAATCATTCTAGGAAACAATATAAATCGTAAGGATACAAGCAACAAAGTCACAGTCCTGCAGTCATCAGTGGGAGGAGATGGGTGATAGGAACGATGAGAAGACTAATAGTAATAGTGATGCAGACTTAGTGAATAGTTTGACAGTGGTGAGAGAATTATTTCTTTAGCAGAGTGATGGCGTTCAGGGAAAAAACTGTCCTTGTGTCTAGTTGTTCTGGTGTGCAGTGCCATATAGCGTCGTTTTGAGGGTGGGAGTTGAAACAATTTAGGCCCAGGACGCGAGGGGTCTGTAAATATTTTCCCAAAACAAGCCGTCGCTGCCTGTGATACGGTAACCCAGCTAAGGCGTCTCAAATTATTTGGACCAAAGCGTCAGCATAAGCGCTGTCTCTTCCGGTTTCCATTTGTCCATTTCGCATTTTGTCTTCGCTAGAAACGATCACACAGAAATTCACTGTCACGTTTGTGAGCGCTGATGCGACGAGCATGGAAGAATTCTCGGGGAACCCAGGTGGGTGAAGTGACTTTTGGGCGCAGAGTCTCCCTCCGTGGCCGATAGTTTCAATTTAGTTTTGATCATGTAATCTGTAGGAGGAAGGGGTGGCCTTTGGCAGCTGGACTTGGATGGTTTGGGTGACACGCAGCCAAGAGTTTCTTGGAGGAAAAGGATGTGGGCCGCTTGCTAGCTTGACCCGCTCTAGAACTGCAACCGCCATAAGTGAAAAACCGTCATAGGTCACTTTTTCCAGTGCTGCTGTAACTTTGAACGGTCCCGAAATGAATTGTTGCAAATCCAGGATTGCCTGTCTGTCCCTGACCCAGTTCCAAGGCTCCCAGAAACGGTGGGCATAAAATTTGGCATTTAAGAGACGGTCAGCTCTAGCAAGACCTCTCTTATTCTGCAATGTTGCCTTACTGGCTATATTTGAAGCCTGCAAAAATCTTCTTTTGTTTACCTAGGTTACCAGCTTGGCAAGCCAGTGAGAGCCGCCAACCTGACTTCGTTGGCTCCTGTGACCAGTCTAAAACTTTGGAAGCCAGGTAGCCCTTTTTGATAGCAAACATTATACAATTGCAAGAGGAACGAAATGACATCAGGCGTCTGCTTCTCGCTGCAACGTTCATTTGGGGCTTCATGCATATTTCTGTGGAGGAGGAGGGGGGTAAAAGTGATTGGAATTGTATTTGGCTAAATGAATCTGACGGATTCTGTGCTTATTTTACCCCTGGTAAATATAGTGTTCCTATCCTTAGGAACAAGGGGGCTCAGTGGTTAGGACACTGAGCTTGTCGATCAGAAAGGTTGGTAGTTTGGCAGTTCGAATCCCTAGTGCCGCGTAACGGAGTGAGCCCCCGTCACTTGTCCCAGCTTCTGCCAACCTAGCAGTTTGAAAGCACCTAAAAATGCAAGTAGAAAAATAGGGACCCCCTTTGGTGGGAAGGGAACAGCGTTCCGTGCGCCTTCGGCGTTGAGTCATGCCGGCCACACGACCACGGAGACGTCTTTGGACAGCGCTGGCTCTCTGGCTTTGAAACGGAGATGAGCACTGACCCCGAGAGTCAGGAACGACTAACACATATATGCGAGGGGAGCCTTCACCTTTTACCTTTATCCTTAAGAACAGGAACAAAAATTCCAAATATGTTTCCTTTTCTGTGAAAGGCTCCAGCAAAGCAATATCAAAGTCTTAATTTTAAAAACCATTCCTGACAAGAGTTTTAATTCGCAAGTAAATCTGTGCTGTAAGAGCAGCTGAATCATTTCCCTTTGATTTGTCTGAGATCTGAGAAGAGAATTTCTAAAGCCTATTGAAATACTAGAATAGCGCTAGGCGAGTTTGAGGAAACAATTTCCCAACCAGATATCTCTCCGTTACTTAGTCGGCGAGAACTTGTGTTCATCGGGAAACCTGACCCCCCTTTTATTCGGATTCAATTCCATTTCTGGATGCATTATGGAAGTCAGCCTTGCAGACACCTGCACGCAGTTGAGGTGAGATGGATTTAGTTTCTTCTTCGTTTTGAAACAGGGAAGACATTATAATTTTACGCTGAAATAAAGGAACCTTTAAAAAAATCCACATTGATTCCTGAAACCTGGTGTTTTTTTTCTTTTCAATGGAACAAAATTAACTGTTTGCTGGTCCATTTCTATTGCATGTCTGTTTCTTCGCAGGGGGGACGTTGCTGCAAGACTCAATTCCTTGGTGCAAGTGAGCCACGTTGGAAAAAGAGGCAACGCCCGTAAAAATGTCTCAGATGATTGGGTGGAGGTCCTCCGTGAGTACCATAATTTAGAACCCACCAGTTAATTGTTGGTTTTTAGTGTGTGTAAAAGCATTACCCTGCCAACCAAAGTGGGTCTAGTCAAGGCTTGTGGTTTTCCCAGTTGCCATGGATGGCTGTGAAGGTTGGACCATAAGGAAGGCTGAGTGCCAAAGAATGGAGGCCTTTGAACTCTGATGCTGGAGAAGACGCCTGCATTGAGTCCCTTGGACTGCAAGGCCATCCAACCGGTCAGTCCTAGAGGAGATCAACCCTGACTGCTCTTTAGAAGGCCAGATCCTGAAGAGGAAACTCAAAGACTTTGGCCACCTGATGAGAAGGAGGAAGGACTCCCTGAGAAGAGCCTCATGCTGGGAACGATGGAGGGCAGAAGAAGAAGAAGGGGACGGCAGAGAAAGAGGTGGCTGGATGGAGTCACCAAAGCAGCCGGCGTGAGCTTGAATGGACTCCAGAGGATGGGAGAGGACAGGAAGGCCTGGAGGAGTGTTGTCCATGGGGTCACGATGGCTCGAACACAACTTCGCAACTAACAACAAACAACAACAACAAAGTATTACGATCCTCTTACATTTTTTATTTTTTTTGTTAACGAAAGCCATGGTCTAGCTCTCCTGCCACAGGTGTAAAAGATAACCGGACTTCTAACTTAATGCAAAGTTGGACGTTGACATTGTAAACAAGTCGAAATATTTTGGGCCAAATGAAGTGAATGAAGCAATCCCGTCTTCCTGTCTTCTCTGTTAACGCTGAAAGTAAAGGATAAACTGCTGAGCAATTTGGTTGTTTCCCCTTCTCAGCCCATACGTTTTTGCTGCTTACAGGTTTAAATGCATCTTCCAGTACAAACACAAGTGAGGGAATCTTAAGAGGCATCTGTCCTGATGTTCCTGCACACCTGAACATTCAGATCATCACTGCCGATGTGGGCGCTATAGAAGGAATCCCTCAAGAAGAGATACTTGGGGTGCAAATCAGGTGTGTACAGTTTTACTCCCATTTGCCAAACTCAGATCTCTTCAAGGTCTTTAGATCTCTCTTTCCACATATACTTCTAATTTATTTAGTGGTGCGCTGGCCTAGAGATGGCGCTCTCGCCTCACAATCTGGAGGCTGTGAGGTCAATCCCAGGTAGAGGCAGATATTTGTCTCTCTGGGCACAATAAGGATATATCAGCTGAACAAAACTCGTTACTGGCGACATGAAGGGCATCCGGCCATTCAAACACCAGCTACCTCCATTCACTTGCCCAGACTCCACCCTGCAAAGGATTATGGGGGTCGTTAAAAGAAGATGATATACTTCTAATTTATTTCTGATTGAAACGCAATAATGATTATGTTATCCATTCAGTTGTGTCCAACTCTTGGCAATTCTATGGGCAAGGTCTCTCTACATCTTCTGACCTTGCACTAATTTGAGCTGTTCTGTGCTTTGGCTGGTGTCTGCTTTGCTGGTGTCCAGTCACCGTGTTCTTTGGTGGCCTGGTTTCCTGAAGGTCGGCGGTTCAAATCCCTAGTGCTGCGTAATGGAGTGAGAGCCCATTCCTTGTCCCAGAGCTTCTGCCAACCTAGCAGTTCGAAAGCACATAAAAAGTGCAAGTAGAAAAATAGGCACCACCTTTGGTGGGAAGGGAACAGTGTTATGTGTGTCTTTGGTGTTGAGTCATGCCGGCCACATGACCACGGAGACGTCTTCGGACAGCGCTGCCTCTTCGGCTTTGAAACAGACAGGAGCACTGCCCCCTAGAGTCGGGAAGGATATTTGAGGGGAACCTTTACCTTCCCAACATACTTGCTTTCTCCAGTGAATTCCCCCGCATGACACGGCCAAAATTAACGCGACCCGGTTTTCCTATTTTGGATTGAAATATAAATGATTCCCAAACCGCTTGACCTATTGCAATCAGAAAGTGGGCTTCATCCCAAGGAGGAATAAAAGTCTCACTGAATTCTACGATGCACCCATAGCACAGAAGTTGAGGTCTAGCATCATGGCTGTTTATTTTTGCTGCCGTTCAGGATGCTTCTTAGAGGAAAAAAAAACCTGCTCTAATGAGCACTAAAATTGTGCTCTGACGATTAAGAATTAGAGTTGTCCTCTTTTGTAATATTACTAGGCTAAAAAAAGGCCTCTCCTCACATTAGAAGATTGATGAAAATCAGGTAGGTGACAGGGCCAGGCCTTCTGCATTGCAGCCGCAGTTCCCATGTATAGTAAAGACTTCTCTCTTTCAGTTTTTCAACAATAACCTGGCAGGTTCCCTGTGGCCTAGCTTGTCCAGAGAACGTCACTTCCCTTCCCATCTCTGCTGCAGTGCAGTTTATTAAAGTACCTGCTCAGCCCCCAGTGCCAAAGACAAGGTAAGTCTTGGATGCCGATGAATGGAATGGAATAGAATAGAATAGAATAGAAAAAGGAATGGAAAATAGAATAGAATAGGACTAGGAATAGAATAAAATAAGGAATAGAATAGGAATAGAATAGAAAAAGGAATGGAAAATAGAATAGGAATAGAATAGAATAGGAATAGAATAGGAATAGAATAGGAATAGAATAGAATAAGGAATAGAACAGAATAGGAATAGAATAGGAATAGAATAGGAATAGAATAGGAATAGAAAAAGGAATGGAAAATAGAATAGGAATAGAATAGGAATAGAACAGGAATAGAATAGAATAAGGAATAGAACAGAATAGGAATAGAATAGGAATAGAATAGGAATAGAATAGGAATAGAAAAAGGAATAGAATAGGAATAGATTAGAATAGAAAAAGGAATGGAAAATAGAATAGAATAGGAATAGAATAGAATAGGAATAGAATAGAATAGGAATAGAATAGGAATAGAATAGGAATAGAATAGGAATAGAATAGGAATAGAATAGGAATAGAATAGAATAAGGAATAGAACAGAATAGGAATAGAATAGGAATAGAAAAAGGAATGGAAAATAGAATAGGAATAGAATAGGAATAGAATAGGAATAGAATAGGAATAGAATAGGAATAGAATAGAAAAAGGAATGGAAAATAGAATAGAATAGGAATAGAATAGAATAGGAATAGAATAGGAATAGAATAGAATAAGGAATAGAACAGAATAGGAATAGAATAGGAATAGAATAGAATAGAAAAAGGAATGGAAAATAGAATAGAATAGGAATAGAATAGGAATAGAATAGAATAGGAATAGAATAGAAATAGAATAGGAATAGAATAGAATAGAAAAAGGAATGGAAAATAGAATAGAATAGGAATAGAATTGAATAGAATAGTTGGAGGGGACCTTGGAGGTCACCTAGTCCAACCCGCTACTCAGGCAGCAAACCCTATACCATTTCAGACAAACGCTTGTCCAATTTCTTCTTAAAATCTACTGGATATTTCAGAGAAACTGTTAGGGAAACAGAGTCATGCGATCGTCATTTGCGACTTTCCCAGGCTCTGACAAACAGTCAAACAGAGGAGGAAGGGAAAACTGGATTTACTTAACCACAGCAGTGATTCAGTCAGTAACGATGGGGGGGGGGGGGAGGTTGTAAAATCAGCTGCGAATCACTTAGCAACCACTTTGCTTGGCGATGGAAATTCAGGTCCCAATGATGGTCACAAATCCAGGTCCCCCCTGCATAAGTGAAACTTTCTGTGTCTATGAGCGACCATCACTTTCTTGGCACAGCTTTGCCCTTAAGACTTCTAAATTTTCTTTTCCAGATTTCAAATTAACTACACGGAGTATGACTGCAGGAGAAACGACGTCTGCTGGCCTAAACTTTTTTATCCCATTACCCGCTATTACACAGGTAAAAAGGCCGTCATTTGGCCTTTCAGATGCTTAGTTTCTAGTTGACCCCCAAATCTTTGGGTGGAGTGGTGAAGGGTCTCAGTAGGGAGATGCTTTTCCTTTTATATCAGCTTCGTTGATAGTCCGGGCCTGAGCACTATATGTCGAGTATTATCAGATGATTCCTAATAATCACATTTATTGGGATGCGGTGACTCGGTGGCTAAGATGCTGAGCTTGTTGATTGGAAAGTTCGGCGGTTCGAATCCCTAGCGCCACGTAACGGAGTGAGCTCCCGTGACTTGTCCCAGCTTCTGCCAACCTAGCATTTCGAAAGCACGTAAAAAATGCAAGTTAGAAAATAGGGACCACCTTTGGTGGGAAGGGAACAGCGTTCCGTGCGTTGAATAATGCCGGCCACACAACCACGGAGACGTCTTCGGACAGCACTGGCTCTTTGGCTTTGAAACAGAGATGAGCACCGCCCCCTAGAGTCAGGAACGACTAGCACTGATGTGCGAGGGGAACCTTTACCTTTAATAATCACATAATACTCTACGTGTATTTCCATTGTGCAGCAATACATGTAGAAAGAGCCGTGGTAGCGCAATGCACTATTGCAGGCTAACTCTGCCAACTGCCTGGAGTTTGATCCCGACTGGCTCAAGGTTGACTCAGCCTTCCATCCTTCCAAGGACAGTAAAATGAGGACCCAGATTGTTGGGGTTTGCAAGAGGCTGACTCTATAAACTGCTTAGAGAGGGCTGTAAAAGCACTGTGAAGCGGTATATAAGTCTAAGTGTGATTGCTATTCCTGTTTTGTAAATCTCTTCTTATGCTGGGGGGGTGGGGGGGGGGAAGACTCGTCCCTGGCAGAGGATGGCTGGGAAGATTTATGTAGTTGAGATATCCTCATTCTAACAGAGGCTTGTCCGGACTCGTCGTCCGCCCTCTCTTCATTGCATCGTCCCGTTTCTAAACAACGTTTGTCTCCATCCCCTTTTCAGGAGAGCCTTATCCTCACACCCTTGCCAAAGGCCTGGTGCTGGTTTTCTTCGTCCTCCTTGCAGTGGTTCTGAGTGGTCCTTGGAATGGGATCTTCAGCCTTTGGCTCAAGCGCTGAAAAGCCTTCACATCAACCGCAAACATTTTCAATGGTTGTTTTTTTAATGTTTTTATCATGCACATCTTTTATGGAAAGAGGGGGGGAAATGGGCCTTTCCCCCCAGATATATTTTCCTAAAAAGAGAGAGGGGGAGAGAGAGAGAGAGAAAATAAAAATAAAAATGGACAAAACTAAAACTGTGTTGTGATTTTTCAGAAAAAAACAAGCAATCAGAGAGAATCCATGCAATGCGAAATGTGATGCGGATCGTACTGCTTTATTGGGCGTCCGATTTTTGTCAACTTAAAAAGACTTCTGGACTTCAAACTCCCAGAATTCTTCTTCAGCTAGCTTGGCTGGGGAATTCTGGAAGTTGACATCCACAAGTCTTTTAACTGGCTGGGAGAATTCCGGGACTTGAAATCTGTAAGTCTTTGTAGAAGACTTACAGAAATCTGTAAGTACACTTAAAGATGGCATTTTGTTTCGTTGTAGGAGGTTCAATGACAATAAACTTAAAACTTCTACCCTCAAAATGACGTTACAGGGCACTGCACCCCAGAACTAGACACAATGACAGTTTTTTCCCCCAAATACCATCACTCTGCTTAACCACTAATTCCCACAACGCTGTCAATAATTTACTAAGAATGTATTACTATTATTCTTCTCTTCCTTCCTAGTATCTATCTCTCCCCACTTATGACTATAATAACCATGTTGCTTGTATCTTTAAATTTATATTGTTTTTATTTCTTTCCTAGTACAATTTGATAGCTTATTAGTAACCTATGGCTATCACTAAGTGTTGTATCTTATGATTCTTGATGAATGTATTTTATTCTCCTTATGTACAATGAGAGCATTTGCACCAAAGACAAATTCCTTGTGTGTCCAATCACACTTGGCCAATAAATAATTTCTATTCTATTTCTTTTTTTTATTTTTTATTTATTTTAAACACATAAACACATCAACAAAAACAAACACAAACACATAACATTAAAAACAACATAGGAACAATAAGTTCCATCGTATATCATACAGCAGTTCCGAATCGGTTTCTTTGCAGTTACTGTTTTCCCTTCTATACATTTCTGTCTTTCATTCATAATCTCCTTATTCGTTATCCATTTGTATGTACATTTCTTTATTTATTTAAACTTAGCTACTTATGACCAGATATTATTTACCTATATTATGCTATATATTTTTACTGTCATTTGTTCTCTTACATACAGATTATAGATATACATTCACATTATTTCTACTCTACTCTACTCTACTCCTATTCTATTTTATTTCTATTCTATTCTACCTCCTTCTTTCCTTATTCTATTCTATTCTATTTCTATTTCTATTCTAACTCCACAAAGTTGAACACTTGCGTTCAAATAATAACGGCAAAGTGTCATAAACGAGGCGAATCCAGGGGGCGCTGCACCTCTTTTAGCAATCTCTCCCTTGTTTATTGCAGCTCTGCTCCAGCACTTCCGTTCCGGCGTGTCTCCTCCCCTTGTGTTGGCATTCTGACCATCGAGAGAGAGAGAGAGACTGAACGGTCTCTTCCCCCCCAATGGCGCAGCTCCGGATTGGCAAGCCGGAAGCCGCTCCCGCCCTCCCTTCTCGCCTCCTCCGCTGAGGGAAAAGCGCCGGTTTCCTCGGCGCCTGGGCCTCCTCCATGGCCGTCGAGTCGGGCTGGCGACGGGCGGCCAGGTGGCGGCGTCGAGGCCCCCGGTGACGTCCGCCATGGGCTCCCTCTTCCGCAGCGAGGCCATGTGCCTGGCGCAGCTCTTCCTGCAGGCCGGCTCGGCCTACGAGTGCCTCAGCGCCCTGGGCGAGCGCGGACTGGCCCACTTCAGAGACGTGAGTGGCCCCGCGGAGGGGAGGCCGCGCCGCCCGTTTATTCCTGTCACTATCGATTCCTTTACTTAAAACCCACTTAAATTCATTACTGTGATTTTTTTCCCCTCACAACAACCCTGTGAGGTCGGCCTGTCTGGCAGAGAAGCTGCCTGTCAGGGCTGAGGCGGGACTCGAACTCGCCTCCTGGTGATCGGCCCTTTGTTTCTGTAAATAAACCCCAGGTGGTGAACTAAGGGCCCTGACTTAACTCCTGTTTTAGAATAACAGGATAACGAAAGAGTTGGAAGGGACCTTGAGGGTCATCTAGTCCAGTGTTTCTCAACCTTGGCCACTTGAAGATGTCTGGACTTCAACTCCCAGAATTCCCCAGCCAGCGAATGCTGGCTGGGGAATTCTGGGAGTTGAAGTCCAGACATCTTCAAGTGGCCAAGGTTGAGAAACACTGATCTAGTCCATCCTCCTGCTCGGGCAGGAGACCCTATGCCATTCCCACAACAACCCTATGAGGTAGGCTAGGCAGAGAGAGGGAGGGAGTGGCCCCAAATGCCCCAAATGCCTTTCATGGCTTCCCTAGGGAGGCCAAAGCAGCCCCAGTGCTGGGCTGACGGGGTGGGGAGGGCCAGGGGGGGCTTCCTTGCAGCCCCCAACTTCTCTAGGAGGGTCTCCCATGTGCCCCACCCGTTGTCAACCATTGGCCCGGTTAAAATAAACCATGGCTTACTAATTGCATTGGCATGAACCAGCTTTTACAATTGAACTTGTAAAATCTTGAGACAATAGAAGTTTCTTTTTTTTATGTTTTATTTATTTTATTGATAATACTTTTCATCTCCATCAAACAGTGTGTGAACTGGGTACAATTATTTGAAATTTCATAGTCCACATATTTGTTGTTATATTCATTACCATAACATTTATAATACAACTATATATAAAGATGATTACACTGATACATAATATCATCCTAAACTTCTCTCCCGGGTAACATTTTCTCTTCTTGTGTCTCCTCCTCCCTAACTTCTGTTTCTATTCTTTAGCCATTGATAAAATACATCCCTCATCAAAAAAATATTCCATTTTCTTCTCTATCCTTGATAATAAGTGTTAGTCTGTGTATTTCTGCACATTCCATTATTTTATGAGTAATTCTCTCGTCTGACGCTCTTCCACAGTTGCGCAAATACAATCCTAACTGCGGTCATTACGTGTAAAATCAAAGATATAGTCTTTTTTGTTGTATTTTTCTGGTAGGATGCCCAACAGAAATGACTATGGTCTCAGTTCAATATGCTTCTTAGACAATAGAAGTTTATATTGGGAATAGTTAAAAACAAACAAAAGTTTTGCCTTTTCAGCTCAACTCCAACACAAGTTTGTTCCAGCGGAAATATGTGGGTGAAGTGAAGAAGTGTGAAGAAATGGAGAGAATATTGGGTAAGTTTGGAGAATGCGGAACGACGGGCAACCCTCTGAGCTAAATTTTTACCCGTCCTGAAATATATCACAGATTGGTTATTTCAAACAGAAAAGGGAATGAAGTCCTTCTCAATTTAAAACTGAGCTTGAAAGAATATTGCATTCCCCTTGATATATTGGCTGGGTTTCCGCATTGGATGTCCTCACACATTTCAGAGGATTAAAACTGTGATGGTCAGAAGGTTTGGTGATCTTTTGGGCACCACACACTGGCTGTTTCTTCCTTTTGGGGTTTGATTTTAAAATCCAGAGAATTAGTATGTAAATTCTGGGCTTCTTCAATTCTCATGATATAATGGGGAAAACTGATGAGGATTGATTTTAAGAGTGCCTTCACATATGCGTATTATCTTTTGTGATGCAGAAGGAATGTGCCAGAGCCCAGTCTTTTAAAGCCAGTTGCTTTACCTTGATGAAATAATTTTTCATTTTTTCCAGGATACCTAGTACAGGAAATAAAGAAAGCAGACATCCCTCTTCCGGAAGGAAATATCACCCCTTCTGCCCCTCCACTTAAACAGATGTTGGAAATCCAGGTAAACTTGCAGAAATAATACTCTTCCATAGCAATAGCAATAGCAGTTAGACATAAACCGCTTCATAGGGCTTTCAGCCCTCTCTAAGCGGTTTACAGAGTCAGCATATTGCCCCCAACAACAATCCGGGTCCTCATTTTACCCACCTCAGAAGGATGGAAGGCTGAGTCAACCCTGAGCCGGTGAGATTTGAACAGCCAAACTGCAGAACTGCAGTCAGCTGAAGTAGCCTGCAGTGCTGCATTTAACCACTGCGCCACCTCGGCTCTTCCATCTATCAACCTGTATCTTTCCATTGACAAAACAGTCTCATGTCTTCTGCCATTTGTGGTATTAATCTTCTAAACATCTTCTTGATCAGCTTTGTATGGACTTCTCTTAGCAGCTCCTTGCTTGTAAGATCTCTCATATAATTTTGATGCCCTCTTTCTGTTTCTTTGTTCCGCTTATCTTTGATTGTCAGCAGCGTTATCAATGTTTTTGCTGATAAGGTTTCATAGTCCATAAATTCTTTCTCCTATGTCTTGCCCTTTCAGATAGATTTCCTTTCCATTTATTTCCTCTTTCAATATTCCATTCTTTGCATTTTCAAAAACAAACCAGTTGCCATAAATATAAGCAGGTTTAATCTCTTTATATTCATTTTCCACTTCAGTTTTTTGGACTCAGACAGCAATTTTATTTAAGAGAAACGGTTGTCCAATCTCTTCTTAAAATCTACTAGATATTTCAAGGGCCAACTCTTAAGATTCTTACAGCTGCACATTTCCACATTCAATTGCAGCAATTGCCATGGCTTCTGCTTGGAAGAATGACACTTCTTGTTAGAAATCACCCCAATGAGAATGTTTGTGTGTGTGTGTGTGTTTTT
The DNA here is from genome assembly GCF_009769535.1 of Thamnophis elegans. Classification (NCBI taxonomy): domain Eukaryota; kingdom Metazoa; phylum Chordata; class Lepidosauria; order Squamata; family Natricidae; genus Thamnophis; species Thamnophis elegans. The sequence goes on from NC_045553.1 coordinate 2,610,693, forward strand.
TTTTCCCTCTGTCGTAGGAGCAACTTCAGAAGCTGGAGGTGGAATTGAGAGAAGTGACCAAAAACAAGGAGAAGTTGAGAAAAAACCTTTTGGAGCTGATAGAATACACCCACTTGCTGAAGGTCACGCAGTCCTTTGCCCAAAGATCTACTGAGGTACTTATTTTACTGACTTTAAAAATATGTAAGGTATCTTAAACAAGTGACTGGACAGCAGATGTCATAAACAAGAACAATCATGAACAAGAAATACCTTGTTTCCAGTCTCCCCTGCCCCCCCTGCTGCTTCCCTCTGTTTTCCCTTTTGACGTAAAAATTTCACGGTCTTTATTTTAGCTCGAGTCCTCAATACAGAGCACTTTCGAAGAATTCCCATCTTTCGATCATGTTCCTTTGGTGGAGTATAACTGCATGCACAGACTGGAGGCTAAACTCGGGTAAGTAACCAAACTGGGTCGGTGAATAGCCATGGAAAGCATATTTAACCTTGTTTTATAGAGGCAGCCTTAGCAAATGCCGGGGACAATGAATTCATTAATTGCATAGAAAGTTGGGTTGTTTTGAAGCATCCAGTGGTGTAGCAATGAAGCATAACTGTGACTCTGTACTGGCGAGATTATTTTAAATGGCGCTTCCCCCCCCCCCCCTTTCAATGTAGATTTATATCTGGCTTAGTTCACCGAGCAAAAGTGGAAGCGTTTGAAAAAATGCTGTGGCGGGTGTGCAGAGGAAACACAATTGTTTCTTACTCTGAGGTGGAAGACTGCTTGGAGGATCCTGATACAGTGAGTAAGACAGCTGGGTTGAGAAAAGGCAGCTGAGCCCTGTCAATCAAAAGCTGACGACAGCCATTCTGATTTGTTTTGCAGGGAGAGTTGACCAAGTGGTTTGTGTTCTTAATATCCTACTGGGGGGAACAAATTGGCCAAAAGGTGAAGAAAATATGTGACTGGTAAGGACAAACCAACTTTCTCCACCCCACTTTTCCCCCCACTTCATATTTTTTAAGACAGTGCTCTGAAAAGTAAAGTTACAGGCAGGAAGGAAGTTGTTCAAAATGCATTTAAAAAACTCCTTGGTGGAATCTGTGGACATGTGAAGATGAAGCCTAAACATGATTTACCCAAACGTTTGTTGGGCGATAAAGGTAGTCCTTGACTTACGACCTTTTGGTTGATAAGTGAGAGAGACATTAAGTGAAATCTGCCTCTTTTTACCTCCTTTCTTGCCACCGTTGTTAAGTGAACCCTTGCAGTTGTTAGTAACGTGGTTGTTATATGAGCCGGGCTTCTCGGTTGATTTTGCTCGGCAGAAGGCCGTAAAATCATGTGACCCATGGGACACGGCAAGTGTCGTAAATATGAACCAGTTTGCCAAGCCTCCGAATTTTGATCATGCGACTTCAGAGATGCTGCAGTAGTCGTGTAAAAAAAATGGTCATAAGTCACTTTTGTTAGTGCCGTGGTAAATTTGAACTCTCACTAAATGAATGGTTGTTAGTCAAGGACTACATATCATCATCTTTTAACGACCCCATAATCCCATGCGGGGTGGAGTCTGGGCAACTGATTGGAGCTAGCAGAGTGTTTTACTGGCCGGATGCCCTTCCCTGTCGCCAGGGCAGAGTTTTGTTCAGCAGATAAATCCTCAGTGTGCCCAGAGGGAGAAATATCTGCCTCTACCTAGGATTGAACTCACAGCCTCCTGATTGTGAGGCGAGAGTTCCCCCTCTAGGCCACCGCACCACTCCAGTCAAGGACTACACTTATGGTAAAAATGGTAGCTGCAGCCTAAAGATGCGAGGTCGTATGTTTGCAAGAATAGCTCGTTTGGCTGTTTCAATGACTCTCTTTGTGTCGCAGCTACCACTGTCACGTCTACCCCTATCCCAGCACTCCAGCGGAACGACGAGCAGTGATGGAAGGGCTCCAAGTCCGCATCCAGGATCTTCATATCGTGAGTTGAATGTTGTGCTCACAATCCAGCTTTGTGTTTTTTAGCAGAAGGCGGGTTGTTTCACGGAATCAACGTGGCTGTGCAGCGTATTCGTTTTGAGCTTCCGCCCCCACGGCCTGTGAGATGATGCTCCAAGTGGATTTGTTCCCTTTCTAGGATTTCTTTTTAATGTCCTGGAGATAATTCAGGCATAGGGTTGAATTTGGGACTCTTATTTTTGCCTGTGTAACATTAAGAAACTTTTTGTTTCTTGCAGCAGGAAAATATTTTTCTTTCTGATTGTTTGATCCGCTATCAACTGAACACTGCGAAGCTAATAAGCAAATCCCCCAGAATAGAGCTAATTAAAAAAAATGACTTTAAAAGCTACTTTGCCCTGCAAATGTTCTTTTTTTAATTTTTTAAAATACAAATAATATAAACATGGTATATACAAAAAGAAGAGGAAGAGGAAGAAAAAGGGGAAAAAAACAAATATTATAGTGCACCCCCCCACCGACCTTTTTTTACCCTTATATTTCTTTGTCTATAAGAACTAATATATGTGTGTGTTGTATTTGTGCTGATAAATAAATAAAGGGAGACTAGTATAGATCTATTTCAAGCTATTTAGCTCTCATCAGCTAGCCATACCCTTACTGGGATTGGGACCTGTGCTGTATTGCATCTTAGGCAGATGTGTTAACCATTAAGCCACAGGTCTCCTCCTTATCAGCTGAAGCCAGGGAGAAATATATTTAAAGGTTTCTGTCTGGATGGTCTCTTATGACGAGCCGATGGACAGAGAATGGAAGCAGTGAACTTCCTCCCATATTTGGGCATACCAGGGGTTGTGACTTTATATGTGTGTATGTGTGTGTGTGTGTGTGTGTGTGTGTGTGTTGTATTTGTGCTGATAAATAAAGGGAGACTAGTATAGATCTATTTCAAGCTATTTAGCTCTCATCAGCTAGCCATACCCTTATTGGGATTTGAACCTGTGCTGTATTGCATCTTAGGCAGATGTGTTAACCATTAAGCCACAGAGTTCCTCTCATCAGCTGAGTCAGGGAGAAAAGTATATATTTAAAGGTTTCTGTCTGGATGGTCTCTTATGACGAGCCGATGGACAGAGAATGGAAGCAGTGAACTTCCTCCCATATTTGGGCATACCAGGGGTTGTGACTTTAAATATATATATATAATATTCCAATCCTCTAAAGCAACATATATTCTTGAGTTGGTTTATTCCCTTTGCCTTCCAGCAACACTGATTTTATAAAATCCCCCCATATTTCATTATTTCAATATTATTCATTCATTTGCTTTAATAATCCCTTTTTAAAATTTAATTTAATGTTGTTAATTTAACATTCGTTGTCATACTCCAAATTTCATTATACCACTCGTTTATTTGAAATGCTCCCTTTTGGATGTTACCTTTCTACTAAATGTGTTTTTTTTAATTGAAACCCCTCCCCAAAGGTATTGCACAAAACCGAAGACTATTTACGGCAAGTCCTGTGCAAAGCTTCTGAATCAATCTACACCTGGGATGTTCAGGTGAAGAAGATGAAAGCTATTTACCACGTGCTGAATCTCTGCAGCTTTGATGTCACCAACAAATGCCTCATTGCAGAGGTCTGGTGCCCCATGGCAGACCTCCCCAACATGCGCCGCGCGCTGGACGAAGGATCCGTAAGTCCAGCCTTCCCTGCTTCACGCGACAGGGTTCCGAGTCATAGATCCATTGCAAGCAGGACTCCGAGGCAGCTGAATTCCCGAAACATTGATTTTATTTGGAAATACCATATTGGCACGAACCTGGTGAAAACCGGCTCTGAAAATTCCTGCGGTTTTCACCTTACTAAAAGTAAAAGATTGTATACTTTCTCTAAAACAATCAGCCCCATGGCCCAATCACCGTGCAGTCCGACAACGGGTGGTGGTGGTGCTGTTGCTCATTCCGCCTTCTTCCGACCAGGCGTGAGAATGTCCTTGGTTCCCAAGAGAAAGTAGTTTGTTTTGGCTAGAAAAATCTCAGCTAACTCAAATCCCCCCTTCCCTGACCCTCAGCTCCAATGTGGCAACACGGAAGTGGTCAAGATGGCTCAAGTCAGGACAGCTTCAGGGTTGACACCGTCCCTGCTTCAGCTCTTTTGGGGGGCAGGTTCACCCATCCTACGAAGAGCGTTAAATTGGGTACCGCGCGCATAATAATATGGGTTTGTCTACTTCTGCCACCAGCGAGAGAGTGGCGCTTCTGTCCCTTCCTTCATGAACACCATTCCGACCAAAGAAACTCCTCCGACTTTGATCCGGACCAACAAATTCACCTCGGGATTCCAGGACATTGTTGACGTCTACGGGATTGGCAACTACAGGGAAGTTAATCCTGGTGAGTCTGTCAAGAGTTTGTTGCAGAAAAATCACACCCAGAAAGCATAAATGATTCAAGTGGATTCATTAACTCCCTTATATACATATGGACAGATGAATAAATGTACAATACCCACAGCAGAGTCTTCCAACGTGGTGGAAGTGACAAGCAGAACACACGCAGGAGAGAATCTCAGAGTTCAGAGCAGACAATAGCAATAGCAATAGCAGTTAGACTTATATACCGCTTCATAGGGCTTTCAGCCCTCTCTAAGCGGTTTACAGAGTCAGCATATTGCCCCCAACAATCCGGGTCCTCATTTTACCCACCTCGGAAGGATGGAAGGCTGAGTCAACCTTGAGCCGGTGAGATTAGAACCGCTGAACTGCAGATAACAGTCAGCTGAAGTGGCCTGCAGTACTGCACCCTAACCACTGCGCCACCTCGGCCAGATTAGTTTCTGTTTCCTTTTGCACAGACTCAGAAGGGGTTGCAGGCTAAACCACGCCCTGGCCCCTAGCTCTCTCAGCTCCCATTGGCTGGCCTTGTTGCTATGCCTCTTCATTGGCTGACCTGGTTTATCATGTCTCTCCCAGTCATGAATATTCTTTGGGAAATCCTGAACTGGGTGTGCAAATTCTAAACCGGGCTCGTTCTACCTGTACACTCTTGACCTGTCTTCCCTTTCCTGTGGCCTTGTGAACTCAAGTGGGTTTTGTGTTAGCGAAAGAATCACGGTGTTGTACAGCGGGGGGGGGGGGGGAGAGGGTGTCCAACCTTGGTAACTTTTAAGACTTGCAGGCTCCATCTCCCAGAATTCCCCAGCCAGCCGTGCACATTGGGGAAGGACTCTCTCTTGACCAGTGGTCTCCAACCTTGGCAACTTTAAGACTTGTGGACTTCAACTCCTAGAGTTCCTCAGCCAGCTTTGCTGGCTGAGGAACTCTGGGAGTTGAAGTCCACAAGTCTTAAAAGTTGCCAAGGTTGGAGACCCCTGCTCTTGACAGTGAGATGGGCAGCCTGTAAGTGCAACGATTAAACACCTGTGAATTCCACAGCTCTGTTCACCATCATCACCTTCCCTTTCTTGTTCGCCGTGATGTTTGGAGACTGCGGACATGGCTTCCTGATGTTCCTCTTCGCGCTCGTCATGATTTTGTATGAAAAGCACCCCAAGCTTATGAGATCGCAAGACGAGGTACGGAAAAACCTGGACTCTTGTGTGGCTGGTGCTCTTCGGGTTCATTTGCTGCTTGGAAAAAAAAAATTATCCTCCTCCAACCCCACACCCTTCTAGCACTGATGGCGTTACCTAGTTGGGGCGCGAAACGCCCAGAGCACCAGTTCAGCCCCTGAGCTGCATAGATTCTCCTGTAAGGAAGATCCCCGTCTTTTAAGATTTCTCCGCCTCCCTCCTCCTCTCCACAGATCATGAAAATGATTTTCCAAGGACGGTACATCATCTTGCTGATGGGATTGTTCTCCATCTACACCGGCCTGATCTACAACGACTGTTTTTCCAAATCCTTGGCCCTGTTCAGCTCGGGATGGCATGTTTCCCAAATGCCTGGGATGGATTGGAGGTAAGTTGTGGCTGTGAAGCTGTGTCGGGTTTCCCTTCTGGGCGATCTCTGAGCTTCCTCTTTTCTCCAGAGTGGTTTGAAGGGCCAGTCTGCTCACCGGCTCTTCATTCTTCGCTGCGGACATCAGCTCCCAAGTGGTCAGTTCAGTTAAGGTCTTCTGAAATAGCTCCGAATTGATTCAGATTTCAGATTTAATTTATTTGTATGCCGCCCTTCTCCGGGAGGGACTCAGGGCGGCGAACAACTCAAAAGGGGAAAGGGGATACAAACACAATACATATAATTAAAATACACAAGAGTCATACGGCCATACAGTCGAGAGGGGAAGGGATCTCATCAACCCCAGGCCTGCCGGCACAGCCAGGTTTTGACGGCTTTCCGGAAGGCCTGGAGAGGGGTGAGGGTCCGAATCTCTGCGGGGAGTTCATTCCAAAGGGCCGGCGCTGCCACAGAGAAGGCCCTCCCCCGGGTAGTAGCCAGATGGCACTGGCTGGTAGACGGAACCTGGAGGAGGCCAACCCTGTGCAATCTAACGGGTCTGTGGGAGGTAATTGGCAGAAGGCGGTCTCTCCTTGGTATGGACAATGGTGACAACTATACGACTTTTGGATTGCAACTCCCAGAATTCCTGGGACAGCATGGGTGGCTGGGGAATTTGGGGAGCTGCATCCCGCAGGTCGCAAAATTGCCAGAATTGCCCACCCCGGCTCTGTTTGCGTAAGGGGGGATAACATTTTGGGTGCTCAGAACGTCTCTTCTCAACCTCCAATTCTGTTGTGCGTGTTTCCTTTCGTTTTTGAAATTGTTCTAGCAAGGCAGACTTGACGAATCCGTTTGTGACTCTGAATCCAAATGCGACTGGCGTCTTCACCGGCCCTTATCCTTTCGGCATAGATCCGGTGAGTGATTTCCCTTGAGCCGCTGCTGTCCGTCAAGGACTTCCTCTTGAAATGGCGTAAGGTTTCCTGCCTAGGCAGGGGGTTGGACTAGAAGACCTCCAAGGTCCCTTCCAACTCCGCTATTGTATTTGTATTTATTCTTGACGGGATTTACAAGGCTTTGATGCGGCTCCAGAGAATTACAGCCCTCCCCTCCGCCTGTTCATACCTGCTCTGAGTTGTCTCTGGGCCTGTTGCGAGTCAGCATCCGAATGAAAATCATGTGACCACGGAGATGCTGCAACAGTCATCAGCATAAAAAATGCTCGTGAATCAGTGCCGTTGTAATGTCAAACAGTCCCTAAGCGAAGTGTTGTAAGTCAAGGATTAGCGTCTATTCTGGGCTGAATCTTTTCTTCAGTTTCTCTTTCTGTTTCTCTCTCATTCCAGATGTGGAGCCTTGCAAGCAACCGCCTCACCTTCCTCAATTCCTTCAAAATGAAAATGTCAATCATTATCGGAATGGTGCACATGGTCTTTGGGATTGCCCTGGGGGGCTTTAACTACATGTGAGTATGGCCAGGAAGAGCCGTAACGGTGGGGGCCTTTGCTATGCCTTTGACCTGAGATGAGCACCAAATAAATTTCATAACAAATGCAATTTCATAAAGTAAATGTCCTTTTCTTTCTCTTTTTCTGGATGAAGTGCTTCCTCCTTTAAGGCTTTTTGTGCCATTCATTGAGTTACTTTTTCCATCACTTCCAGTAATCCCAACCACTGATCATACTGGGACCACTGGCAGTCATAGAATAAGACTTCTGAGAGTTGACAACCTCAGTGCTCTTCAATTATGCAAGCAATTAATTTATTTTTCTTTTTAAAAAAATTACATTTTCCAACATTTAAAAAACAAAACCCCAAAAGATAAATTTATATATGTAACAGCTTTTCCATATCGGTATAGATATTTTCCGTAACAATCCTATCTACAAAACATTATATCTCTATATCAGTATCCTAAGTTATATCCTTGTTTAAATACTCTCTCTATATTATTACACATTTGCCCTTTATACTTTTAAGTTTTACATTTACTCTCAAGCCAGGAATACCATCTATTCCAGATTTGATAGTACTCGGTTTCTTCCCTCTCCTTCATTTCCATAGAGAGTCTATCCATTTCTGCACATTCATAGATTTTCCTTCTTCAGGGGGGGGGGGAATTTATTTTTCTATGAAGACTCTACAAAACTGATTATTGAAATGGTTTTTGTAAGAAACAACAACAATAGAGCGGTGTGATGACCCAGTGAAGATGCTTGCCTCCCTCTGGGAAGGTTGAGAATTCAAATCTTAGGTAGCGGCAGATGTTTCTTCCCTTGGGCACAGAGAAAAAAAATATCTGCTGTGAACTCTACATGGCATCAGGAAGGGCTTCCAGCCAGTGATTGCTCAGCTCCATCCAGTCGCCTTGATTCTACCCTGAATTAAGAGGCATAATTAAAACAAAAAATAAACTCACTCACTCCTCCTCCTTCTTCTTCTTTCAGGTATTTCAGGAAGACGTACAATATTTACTTGGTGTTCATTCCTCAACTTCTGTTCCTTCTGTCCATTTTTGGCTACCTGGTGTTCATGATCATCTTTAAATGGCTGGCTTACGGCGCTGAAAATTCCAGTTCTGCTCCCAGTATCCTGCTCCAGTTTATTAACATGTTTCTGTTCCATGATAACAAGAACCAAATCCTCTTCTCAGGGCAGGTGGGTCATCCTTAGAACCGAAGGTCCACAAATGAAATCTGAATTCGCTCCGTTTTTAAAGCCTTCTCCTTCTGTTGAAATAAATGCGCCTTAAATTGAAGTAAATTAAAACAGTCGCAAGAAGAATCCAGTAACTCTTTAACTGTTGGAGACTTGACTCTGATTTTTATCCACCCTTAATAATTGAAGAGTTGTATTAGAAGTCAGAAGGGGACGCGGCGGCTCAGTGGCTAAGATGCTGAGCTTGTCGATCAGAAGGGTTGGCGGTTCGAATCCCCAGTGCCATGTAACGGAGTGAGCTCCCGTGACTTGTCCCAGCTTTTGCCAACCTATCAGTTTGAAAGCAGGTGAAAAATGCAAGTAGAAAAATAGGAGCCACCTTTGGTGGGAAGGGAACAGCGTTCCGTGCGCCTTCGGCATTGAGTCATGCCGGCCACATGACCACGGAGGCGTCTTCGGACAGCGCTGGCTCTTCAGTTTCGAAACACCGCCCCCTAGAGTTGGGAACAACTAGCACGTATATGCAAGGGAAATCTTTACCTTACCTATTAGAAGTCATTTAAATCTAGGGAATTGCGACAAGGTTAGGTATAATGTTTAAAAATGCAGATTTTCCTGCTCCCTGTGGCTGGCCTTAGCTTCTTAGAAACCTAACACGGTTTAACAGAAAATTGATTATATAGGAGGGCTTAGTTGATTGCTTTGGGGCACGGGTGTGTCAATAACATTTTTTTGAGACAAGCAGAAAGGATCCAGTGCTTTTGTGAACCACTAAAAACACGGCAGCCTTGTCAGAACTGCTAAAATAGGAAAAATAGATTTTAAAAAACCCCTAAGGTTGGTATTTAGGCCAATAATCTAGAATCCTTATTCAACGGAGAACTTTTCATAGGGCATTTTCTTGCTTCAAGTTTCCAACCTAAATTTTAACCCACCCACCCCCCACTTCAAAAACCAGCCGTGTAATTTTGCTTCCTCTCTTTCGAAACAGATGATCGTTCAGAAATGCCTGTTGGTCGTGGCTGTGCTTTCTGTCCTCGTTCTGTTTTTTGGGAAGCCGCTTTATTTGTACTGGTTGAACAATGGCAGACAAAGCTTTGGCTCCTACAGAGTAAGTATCAGGAAGGTAAATTGTATATTTCCCCCCCCCCTTTTTTTTTTGCATCCTGCAGTGTGCCAGGTGCTCTCAATCAGCGTAGAGAGCTTCCAATCTAATTGATAGAGGGGAAGAAAAGAAGACTATATTTGAAGGGAAAGATGCTTTGCATAGGCTTAACACCTGGCTACAATTCCCTGAAGCAGGTTGTCAGTGTGCACAGTGTGACTGTTATTTTGAGATAACCCAGTAGCAAAATAAGGGACACAGAAGTTTTGTTTTTCAAACAGTGGTTTATATACAAGTCTTCTATATACATATATAGGTTCACCGACAAAAGGGCGAACGACAAAACCGCGAACGACTAAACTGCGAACGACTAAACTGCGGTGACAAAACCGCATGTTCTAAAGCGCTCCGACGAATGGGTGCTGAATCGCGCTGACAACAGCGCAGCGACAGAAGCGCACTGTAAAACTAAACCTAACCCTAAACCTAACCCTAAACGTAACGCTAACTCTAACCCTAAACGTAACGCTAACCCTAAACCTAAACCTAAACCTAAACCTAACCCTTACCTTAAGTTAAATCGGCTTTCTGTTGACGCGCTGTTGTAAAGCGCCCTTCTGTCTCCGCGCTGTTGTCGCCGCGTTGATGTTGCGGTTTTAGCGATGTGGTTTAGTCGGGCACGGTTTTGTCGTTCGCCCTTTTGTCGGGTCACGCATATATACACGTGTTAGGCCAGTGGTAATCAACCTGGTCCCTACCGCCCACTAGTGGGCGTTCCAGCTTTCGTGGTGGGCGGTAGGGGTTTGCTGTAACTCTGCTTTATAAATTTTATAAAGTAAAGTTACTTCCCTACTTTATAAATCACCATTACTGTGGAAACGGTGGGCGGTTAGAAAATTTTACTACTAACAGAGATACAAAAGTGGGCGGTAGGTATAAAAAGGTTGACTATCCCTGTGTTAGGCAAATACCAGGCTGTCAATTAATCTTCTACCCTACACGGGAAACCACAACAGAGATAGAACAGGAGGAGAGAGAGAGACCATCACATGGCCTCCCTTATATATACAGCTTCTTAAAGTGGCAGTAACCTTGCTGACTCATCCTCATGTCATCATCTTGGTTTACAGCCTTACAGCAGCTGGTCAGCTATTACCTTGACACATGTGTGTTTTGTTGTGACTTAATCTTGTGTTTCGATGTGGCCCTTAAGATGTTGAGCTGCTCAACTTTTTTTCAGGGCAGGATTGAGACATGTTTCAAAATTGTTCGCTAAAAGATGTTTGAGTAAACCAGTCCCTGAATCCACTGCAGGGATTCTCTAAAACCACACACCTTCCCCCCCCCCCCCTTTATCTCCAGAAAGGTTATCGCTTGGTACGGAAGGAGAGCGAAGAAGAGATCTCTCTCTTGACAACTTGTGAAATGGAAGAGGGAACCAGCACTTTGAACAACAGGCATAAGACCGAAGACAAGGAAGAGGTGGGAATCACAAGTCTTTTCAGTGTCATGTTCTTTTTTAAAATATTTTAAAAGGGGTCATTTTGATTTGTTTTACGAAGTACACCTACATAGCATTCCTGTGCTGGTGTACTTCATAAAACAAATCGAAATTTGTTGTAATAAATAAATGCAATTAAATACAGGTAGTCTTCAACTTACAACTGCGGTTGAGCCCAATGTTTCTGTTGTTAAGCGGGACAGTTGTTAAGGGAGCTTTGCCTCATTTTACGACCTTTCTCACCACTGTTGTTAAGTGAATCACTGCCGCCGTTACGTTAGTAACGTGGTTGTGAAGAAGTGAATCTGGCTTCCCTTTTGACTTTGCTCGTCAGATGGCTGCAAAAGGGGATTGCGTGACCCCCCAGGACAGTGCAACCGTCATAAATATGAAGCAGTTGCCAAGCATCTGAGTGTTGATCATGTGACCATGGGGTGCTGCAAAGGTCACTAACTGAAAAATGGTCCTAAGTCACATTTTTCAGTGCCGTTTTAACTGTCACTAAACAAACTGGACTACCTGTGAATAAGTGAAGGAATGAAAGAAAACCGTCATGTACCGTATTTTTCGGCATATAAGACGCACCGGAGTATAAGACGTACCTTAGTTTTTGGGGAGGAAAATAGGAAAAAAAAAATCCTGCCTACCAGGTATTCATTTTTAGTCCCAGAAAAGCAAGCAAACACAATAGTATATAATAAAACCACACTTTTTGCCACTTTTTTTCTTTCCCCGGCAACAGGGGAACATCTTAACTACATCTGGGCATTCAGCCAAAAGCACTTAAAAGCTGGTAAAATGTAACAAAGCTGAATCAACAAACCAGCCCAGCGCTTGCCTGAAGGAAACCTTTGGTGGGGAGAGAATGAGAATGCTAATGAGTGAAGAATCTTCGATCTTAGAACCTCATTAGGGCTGCAAAAAGGCTTCCAAAAAGCTACATTCTAAGTCTAAAACCACCCAAATTTCCACCCTCTTTTGGGTGGGGGGAGGGAAAGGTGCCTCTTATATTCCGAAAAATACAGTATTCATCTGCAGCTGCTTGCTTACCAAGGGATTCATCTCCCCAAAATCACAGGCCTAATGTTGGAAGTTGGAGGTTTTTAAATTTGCACCCGGGCTGCAGTCCCACTTAACACGCCGTTTCTTTTTAGTTTAGCTTTGCAACTGTGTTGATGGAGCACTCCATCCAGTCCATTGAATACTGTTTGGGATGCGTCTCCAACACCGCTTCCTACCTGAGGCTCTGGGCGCTCAGTTTAGCCCACGCCCGTAAGTATCTCGCGGGATTTGAACAATCAGTCAAGAATAGCCATAAATGACTCACAGAGTTTTGCTGCAAATGCCACCTGGCCCTTTAAAATGGGACAGATGGAGAGAGACCCTGTTCTGACCGAGGCTTCCTGAGAGCCTGAAGCAAATTTCTGGTCCCAACAAAAACCCCTTTTATTAATTGGTTGTGAATTCTGCTCATTCACATCCAGCAAAGTCTTTCAAGGGAGGATTTATGGTCACAGACTTTATCTGGCTTGGAGAGCTGCCAGGCCGATCTCTGCAGAACTTGGCCAGGAGTCTCGGAGAGTCAAGAACCAATGAAGCAAACTAATTGTGTCCTGCAAACTCCACTCCCCTTTTGCTCCTCTTTTATCTCCTCTGGGAGGGGTCATTCATCGTCCCCCTGTGGCCTTACTCCCAAGTCGACCCCTGTTCTTTAGCTTCGTCTGGCCACTCTGCGCATGCGCACACTGGGAACAGGCTCCAGCTGTTCTTCTGCCTCACGGATGTCTGACTCTGAAGGCAGCTGATAACTGGCATACGGCTCTGGCCCCCTCTCTGCCTCCGACACGGAGCCCTCCTCAGAGCCTTCCCCAGACTCCAGGACTGGCCCAGGTCCCTCCCCAACCCTCCTCACTCTCCGAATCTGCTGCCATCTCCGCTGTCTGGCCACAACAGACCCCTTTCTTAATGTCAAACATGTTTTCCTCTGTCATAAATAACACCTGTCGTAATTGCACACTGCAGGTGCTCAAATTTTGATCAGGTGATCAGGGGCCGCCTCTATTGTGTTTTAAAGGTGGAAATACGGAAGAGCAGGAAAGAGAGACGTTCTTTACAACTGGTTAATTGTTATGTCAGAATAACAAGGTTGGAAGGGACCTGGGAGGCCAGCCAGTCCAACACCACCACCACCATCACCCCGCTCAGGCGGGAAGCCCTGTGCCATTCCCGACAAACTGTCATCCTATCTCGAGCAAGTGGTTAATTAATGCCAAGAGGGTTAAAAGTCTTTTTATTGGGTCTCGCACATCCGGTAAAGAAGCAAGGTGGGCTTTTGAGTGACGTGCATATGTCTCTGCCTGTCTCCGTAGAGTTATCAGAAGTGCTTTGGGCAATGGTCATGAAGCTTGGCCTTCACATGGATGCAGCCTACGGGATCTTACTACTGGTCCCCCTTTCAGCCTTATTCATGGTCCTCACCGTGTTCATTCTCCTGGTCATGGAGGGCCTCTCCGCGTTCCTGCACGCCGTACGGCTCCATTGGTAAGTGGCTTCTTTAACCCTCCTAGACAAGTTTCTAGTCCAAAGTTTTTGAGACCTTTAGGTTGAATTGAACTGAATTCTTCATTTAGAATAGAATAGAATAACAGAGTTGGAAAGGACCTTGGAGGTCTTCTAGTCCAACCCCCTGTTTAGGCAGGAAACCTTATGCCATTTCAGACAAATTGCTGTCCAATCTCTTCTTAAAAACCTCCAGTGTTGGAGCGTTCACAACTTCTGGAGGCAAGCTGTTCCACTGGTTAATTGTTCTCACTGTCAGGAAATTCCTCCTCAGTTCTAAGTTGCTTCTAGCCTTGATTAGTTTCCACCCATTGCTTCTTGTTCTACACTCAGGTGCTTTGAAAAATAGCTTGACTCCCTCTTCTTTGTGGCAGCCCCTGAGATATTGGAAGATGCTATCATGTCTCCCCTGGTCCTTCTTTTCATTAAACTAGACATCCCCAGTTCCTGCAACCGTTCTTCATATCTTTTAGCCTCCAGTCCCCTCATCCTCTTTGTTCCTCTTCTCTGCACTCTTTCTAGAGTCTCCACATCTTTTCTACATTGTGGCGACCAAAATTTGGCCCCTGGTAGTTAGACACACAATGAATTTTGTCTCTGGTACAGAAACTCTCAGTGTACATGCAAAGTAACATAATAATAATAATAATAACAATGCCAGGATCAGTAATAAAAGTACAGCCACACTACATGAGTTAACTGTATGGCTTAATACACACAGGCTTAGGCAGCACTGAGAAAATTAGGTGTTCAATGAAATGGAAGTTTTATCAGGGGGGGAAATTGGAAATCATTCTTTTCAGGACAGTGAAAATGTTCGGTTTGAAAGTCACCGTCAGCCCATCTCAACTTGGTCAGTTAAAAAGAAAAGAAAAAAGAAAAGAAAAGTACATTTTACTACATGATGACAATCTTGACAGTAACGTTTGATGCCCAAATATCTCGGGGATCACATTTAAGCATGTTCATTTTTATTTATTTATTTATTCTTCTTATTTCAGGGTGGAATTCCAGAACAAGTTTTACACAGGCGACGGCTACAAGTTCACTCCTTTTTCCTTCCAAGACATTTCTTTACACTTGGATAGATACATCGCATAAGTCTGGCTGTTCTCGGCAGTAAATCGGTCGGGCGTGGTTTGAAAATAATCATGTATGCTGACGTCATCCTTGTTCGGCTCCCTGAAGCAAAGACCCTCACTGATTTTTTGCCTTAAAATACAGCCAAATAATTTTTATAAAGACTCAGTGCCTCTTATTTGGACAATACAAATGTGGGACCACTTGTAAGCAGGCATTTTTCTTCCTTTCGTAAAGCACCTTTAGGTTAATTTTTGAAACTGACCAGAACTATTTGATTGCTGCTTCTGAACATGCTGTAGCTGTTTTTCAAGAACGATTTATTTTCGCTAACAAAATCTTTCAAGAGTATTTCTTTGTATAATTTCTTGGGAGGAAGCCCCTTTGAATTTTTTTCTTTTTTCCAAGGCGGGAGCATTAATCAGTCATCGGGACACATGAGATCATTCCTCTGATTAATTAATTCCTCTCATCCTCATCACTAATATTTCTGGAATTCGGTGACAGCCACTAGGAATAAAATTGCATATTGTTCTGTATTTCTAGGAAAACCACTTACGATTTTTTTTCTCTCTCAACCCAAAACTTCGAAGATAGGTTTAGGTTTTCAACTTTGCACAAAGGGTGTGACTTTTTTGCACGTTTTTCAGTAGAAATTGGAAAAAAAAATTGAGGTGTTTGAGGCTCATAAAAAATGCCGGGCTCTATTTTTTCCTCTCTCTCCTTTTTACAATTCTGAATAGAAGAGAGATTGAAAAGCTATTTGAGACTTACAGAGGGACATAGAAACATTGGGCTTCTGCTTTTCTCTCTCTCTCCTACTCTTCTATTTTACAAGAATCAATACGAGCGTTTCCTTCCGATCACTGTCTGAAATTATTCCAAAACCTCTTGATAAATCTACCAGAGCTTCTACTGTTGGGAGAATTATACCGTCCTGGGATTATAGACAACCTTCCGGGGATAATGAAGATTTTTTTTCTCTCTGGCAGGTTACTACAGCACAGGTGTCCCAACTTCGGCAGTTTTAAGACTTATGGACTTCAATTCCCAGAATTCCCCAGCCAGCCGTACTACTGGGAATTGAAACCCAGCCTTGCTGGCTAAGGAATTCTAGGAATTGAAGTCCATAAGTCTTAAAAGTTGTCAAGGTTTGACACTCCTGGTCTACCACCTTTGCCGCAACGGCCTGCATTAATCCAAGCTGTCTTAGTTGTGATATTTGACACTTGCAAATATTAGATTCCTGTTTAATGTGACTCCCGAAGCCAAAATTACACTCGTTCTTTCGCTATGAAGAAGATGCCTCTTAAAGGGTTGGTTTGCTGGGGTTTATCCCCCCCACCATGTATTAAAGGGGAAGTATTTTACCGTAAATACTTTTATAAGTGCCAATGGAATCTCTTCAATAAAAGCTGCTGTTTGGCGCATTTAGAGAATGGGTTTTCTGGTGGGATCCGGGTTTGCGAAGAAGGCGGGGTGTTTGCTTCGGGCAGAAGGGTCCAAACTTGGGAACTTTGAAGACTTGTGGACTTCAACTCCCAGAATTCCTCCTGGCTGGGGAATTCTGGGAGTTGAAGTCCACAAGTCTTAAAAAAGTTCCCAAGTTTGGATACCCCTGGCTTAGGGGAAAGAGATCTGCCTGGGTGACGTTTGCAGATGGGAGCCCTGACAATGTGCATCAGGGGATGATGGGCATTGGAGTTTGGGGCAAACCGCCATCCGCCCATAATCCTCAGTTGATATACGATGGATATCAATCCGCCATGGGAGAAGAGAATGAGGTTCAACCAATGCAGCGTCCTGCTAGGCCAGGATTCTCCCGAGGGGGTCAGGATTGACCCCCAGGGGCTGATGGGACTATCCGAGAGTCCGGATGTGGATGATGGGTCAGCAAACAGGCTGAAACTTCAGAAGAGGGTGGAAGAGCTGCAAGTGTTAAGTCAGAGGGAAGCCAAGATTGAGGGTCGCTTCCACCAGTGTTTTACTAAGCCCACTTTTAACCATAATAGAGGAGCCCTCAGGGTTCATACTTAGGAATATTTCCCAGGCTATAAAACATTAAAAATGGAGCCTTTCTTGCATTGATGGAACCATTGAAAAGCATGACAGGAAACCTGTGAAATAACAACTGTTTTTAACGGGGGGGGACGGGGGGGGGGGGGGACGGCCTCGGTTTTTAAAATCATTTTTGCCATTATTTTCCAAGACCTATAAAAATAATTTTATGTGGGGGGGACTGGAGGAGGGTCATAACATTTCAAAATAGGCTAGTTGAGATTTTGTTTTTTTAAAGAGAGATTTAAAAAAAAATTAGGATAAAACCTGCACCCTGCCTCAAGGGCATGTACAGAGCGCCTTTCCCCCCCCCCCTAAGGATTTTTCACAAAAGTCAGAAAAATGAAGAAAACTTCCATTTCTCTGAGGGGTTTTTTTCCCCCAGCTGAGGTAAAAAGTGGCCAGGTAGCAATGCATGACGGGAGCTGTAGTTCGCGCTCGTGAGCGAGGGAGGGGCGGGGTTTCCCGCGCGGTTCCCCGCCCTCCCGTTGCCCCGGCGACCGTGCGGCGTCGGTTGGGCGGGCTTCGACGCGCGGGGAAGCCGAAGCAAGCGAGGCGGCTGGGGTCGGGGAGCGATGGACGACGTGCGGGTGCAATGGCTGGGCGAGCGTCTGCAGCGCGCCCTGGGCCACACCGACCCGACTCCCTTCGAGGAGCTGCTGAACCGCAACGACGGCGAGGAGACGGAGCGGCTGCTCCACTTCCTCAACATGAGCGCCAGCGCCGAGGACAGCCAGCCCGCCGGCCTCTTCTTCCGCCAGGAGCTGCGCCTCGACGAGATCGAAGTCGAGATCGGTGCGCCCGCTACCCCCCACCGTCCACCGCTGCTGGGAGACGGGCTCCTGAGCACATGCAGAGCTCCTTCCTCTCCCGCGCCCTCCCACCCAAAAAACCCCACTCAACATCTCCTTTGCCCCCTCCTCCTCAGCCCCAGGTGGCGCTGCAGGCGCCTCTTTAAAAGTGACTTTATTCATATCAGCAAAGGATAAACCTTTTTGGCCCCTCTGGGCTGCCCTTCTGGTCTCTTTGGACCTCCAGCTCTTTGGTCTCTCGCCTCTTTCTTCAGCTCTGGCCTCTTCAGCCTCCAGTCCAGATGCCTCTGGAGGCACTTCAGCTCTATGGTTTTTCAGGGCGGCTGCTCTGGCCTCTTGGGACCTCCAGCTCTTTGGCCATTCCAGCCTCTTTGGGACTTTGGATAGTTTTGGCTACCCCAGGTGCTTAGTGGGGAGTGACTTCCCTTCAGCTGCCTTGGCCTCTTCCAAGCCTTCTGGCCTCTTCAAGGCTCCAGCCAACTCTGAGGCAGCAAGTGGCTTCAGCTCCTTCGCCCCTGAAGGCTGCCTCCCACTTCTCTCCTCTTCTCTTCAGCTCTCTGACAGATGCCCTCGTCTGCTGCCCTTTTTATAGCCCCCTTTTTCCCGCCAAAACAGCTGATTGGGTAGCCCAGCTTTGGAGCTCCACCGTTTCATTGGCTACTCACCCAGCGACATGGCCCCAGTTTCCTCAGGTGGCCTCCCATTGGCTAAAAATGGCAGATGTTATTCCCTCTCTTGCTCTGTCTGTCTGTCCGTCCACCCCCTCATCCACCCACCCACATGGCCTTAGTTTCCTCAAATTGACTAGAAGTGGCAGATTTTATTCCTTCTTTCTCTCCCTCATCTATCTATCTATCTATCTATCTATCTATCTATCTATCTATCTATCATCGGTCTGTCTATCTATCTATCTATCTATCGTCCATCTATCTGTCTGTCTGTCTATCTTATCTATCTATTTATCTATCATCCGTCTATCTATCTATCTATCTATCTATCTATCTATCTATCTATCTATCTATCATCGGTCTGTCTACCTATCTATCATCTGTCTGTCTGTCTGTCTGTGTCTATCTATCTATCTATCTATCTATCTATCTATCATCGGTCTGTCTACCTATCTATCATCCGTCTGTCTGTCTGTCTGTGTCTATCTATCTATCTATCTATCGTCCGTCCGTCCGTCCATCCATCCATCCATCCATCTATCTATCTATCTATCTATCTATCTATCTATCTATCTATCTATCTATCATCGGTCTGTCTACCTATCTATCATCCGTCTATCTATCTATCTATCTATCTATCTATCTATCTATCTATCATCGGTCTGTCTATCTATCTATCATCCGTCCGTCTATCTATCTATCTATCTTTCTATCTATCTATCTATCTATCTATCTATCTATCTATCTATCATCTGTCTCTATCATCTATCATCTGTCCGTCCATCCATCCATCCATCCATCCATCCATCCATCTATCTATTTATCATCCATCCATCCATCCATCCATCCATCCATCCATCTATCTATCTATCATCTATCATCCATCCATCCATCCATCCATCTATCTCTATCTGTGTCTGTCTGCCTGTCTGTCTATCTATCTATCAATCCATCCATCCATCCATCTAATCATTTTCTGATAAATTATACATTATTTATAGCTGGGATGCTTTCTCCTCTTTTTCCTCATGGTCCCTCTCAGGACCCAGTAATGTTTCCTCATTGCAGCTGAGGCCAGGAAAATCACAATTTCTTTTGTACGGTCTAGAAGAGGAAATTCAATAGTGCCAC